>NC_133791.1:13787099-13792587 GCF_003597395.2 Chelonoidis abingdonii
TTTTTTTTTTTCTTGTCAGGATATCAGCTAGAAGCTGTAGCTACCATATTAAAATACCCGCCACTTACCTGAGAATTTAATATATAGTGCATAAGATATGCTGTTTTAAATGTTTTTCTTTCATTTCCTTGATCAGTTGATTTATAAAGAGACTAAGAGGAAAAGAATTTTCTCTTTCCATAGGGTTTTTGAAGGGAGCGTGTGCGAACACACATACAAATATACACAGAGCCTTGGAACTACTATATAGTTCTTTCCAAAGTGGACCAGGGCCAATTAGAGCTTTGAATACAAGCTCTGAAATAACTGGCTTCCAGGTTTCTATGCGACTCATGATTAGGTGCAAGAGAGATCTCAAAGGTATTAATTTCAGTCCGCATCTCTGCCCCCAAGCCTGTCCCAGGAAAGCATCAACATATGGTGCACCTGCCTAGAACGCTGTGTGAGTTCAAGTGATGTTGTAGCATTGGAAATGATCCTCTTTAAGCAGGATGGATTGTGAGAGACTCCTGGTAACTACAGACTCTTATAAACTCGGGTTTAACTGAAATTCCAACCAGCTGAAGCATCCCTCAGACTTACACTGACTGGACAATGCTCCTAACCTCCATAGAAGGGAAACATCGGTGCTGAAGCCAGAAGAACTTATGATCTCTGGTGCCTCCTCTGCAGCTTCACTCCTAGAGAGCTAAGAGTCATTTCCATGGAGCTCAGGAGCTCCACAGAACTGTTACTCTCATTTTCTGAAGGCTGAAGTGACTGAGACTTCTGAAAATCAGAGCCAATTCCACTTCTTTGCGTCTGCTGGACAAGAGTGTGGACCGGAGGGTGATGGTTATGGTGATGGTGTTGTTTTTACCTGGTGGTTAGAGCAGGGGACTAGGACTCAGATTCTCTCCAATCTATTCCTGGCTTTGCCACTGACTCAACACATGACCACAAAAAGACATTTATCCACTATATGCCTCCGTTTGCCAATACCTGGCTCTACAGTGGGGAGGACGACACTTGCCAATCCCTCTGGGATGATGTGAGCCTTCATTTCTGAATGGCTGTACAGTTCTTAGAGACCCTGAATGAAAGGTGTGATGTAGTAAAGCCACATTATTAACATACACCCATCATTCCAGATCCCCCATCCTGGCAGGATCAGATGTCGTTCGCCATCTCTGCTCCTGCTTTGGCAAAGACCCACTGCCGGGGGATCAGAGGCTGCATATGTGGATGTATATAAAACTATTTGCCTCTTTGCATGGTCCTTGCCCTTGCAGACAATCTCAGACACCTTCTTTGCCTCCTACTCTATCACATGTAATGTTGCCTCTCAGATCAAAGATCTTTGTGATGCCAGAGTATCAGCTGGCTTGGGCCCCACTGGTTTTCATTTGAAGGCATTTCCCCCATGACCCAATGCAGTGGGATTGTCAGAACTTCAGATAACCGTGAAGAAGAAATTCACTAGCAATATAACCATCTAATTGACACTCTCACCCCTCCCAGACTTGAGCCCTGCTGCTCATATTAAAATTTCCTCCTGGATTCTCAACATCTTCCAGCTTTCTTAGAAAGTAACTTATTTTCTTTCACCTGAGTGAGCTGAGGAGGTAGATCACAGTCCAGGGCCTTTTCTTTTAATAGAGGCTGGAGCTTCACTGTAGAGATGTTCCAGCTGATGGTCAGCACTATCAATTAAGGACTGCAGATTATTTGCAACGGCAGCCAGGGAATCACACTTTTGAATCTAGGCCTTGCTGTGGCAGCTCACAGCTGGTCGGATTTATCTTGCGCTTTCCCCAATGGTGCAGGGATTGATAAGAAAGTGTTGACAGCTCAGAGTTTCTTGCTGAATATAACAGCTTTCTGAACTATGCAGGAGACTTTTTAAGGTGGGTGGATAGGACCATCAGGGAGAGTTCAGTGACTTTTTAAGGTGGGTGGATAGGACCATCAGGGAGAGTTCAGTGATGTCATCTTGTTTTTATTTTGGGGCATATTAGAAGGGATCAGGAAAGCTTACACATGTGCATGTGTAAGTACACACTGCGTTTTAGAAGAAAGAGCCTCATGCTTCAGGGCATGTCAAACTCTACGTGAGGAGCTTAGGAAGAAGCTGTGGACAGGTTATTCTAAAACAGTCCACTATAGGATCTCTTGAATCTTCTTCTGAAGCAGCTAGAACTAACCACTGTGTGGGGAAACAGAATAGTGGGCTAGATGGACTACCACTCAGATACAGTGTGGTAGTTCCTAGGTACTTCGATTGTGCTTGGGGCGTGAGTGGGGGTAGGAAGACAGTTTTAGATGAATTTTTAACTAGTCTGTGTCAGGAAGAGAATGAAACCTCCCTGTGAGCTGGTAGCACCTCATTTGATCTCATCAGTATGGAGACTCAAAGGAGAAACCCTGCCGTAATACTTCAGAGAGTGCTAAACTGCTTGCTATTGATTTTATACTAAGATATTTTATCACTCTTTTTACTTTGAAAAGGAATGTAATCTGTGTCAGGACTGAATAGATTTTATTAGGAAAAATCATCCCCCCTACCCTTCTATGGCGAGCTGCTACATTTATCCGTTTCAGCAAATCAACTCCCAGCAGATCTCTTTTTTGTTGGAAGAAGCACCTGTTTAGTTGTGACCTAGTGGTTAGCAAAATGCTTTAAAACTTGTGTTTCTCTTCTGAATACAGCAAAAATCTGCTGTGCTAGTTTGTCCGAGTCAAGGTAACTGTAAACCTAAAACTCCTCTTAAAATAGTCTTTGCCTTCTTTGAGTCTAATTATGCTCTCCAACTGAACGTACATACAGAGCCCCCAACACTGTAGATTCTGAGCACCTCAAGGTAAAGCAGCATTATTACAGGGAAATGAGGTCCAGAGAGATTAAGTGACTTTTCCAGGGTTACATCAGGAGTCCGTGGCAGAGCTGTGAATTGAACTCAGTCCCGGTCCAGTGTCTTAACCAAAATGTCCTCCTGCCCAAGTTGGCTACTGAAGCAAAACTTCCACTGAGGTCATAGAGGGTTTGGGTGTGCAAGAAATGCAGCCCCAGACCTGGAGCGGTGGCATGGTTCCATAGCCAGGTCAGGCATTGCATCAGGAGCTGCTGTGGGTTCTGTTCCTGGTTCAGCCCCTGACCCATTGTGTGATTTTGGGTAAATCCCTTAATCTCTCTCTGTGGCTCTGATTCCCCTCCAGCCCCTTGTCTGTAAGGTACTTGGGGTAGGCACTGTTTCCAATTACATGTCTGTACAGTGCTGACCCAATCTTAATTTGGGTGATTAACTGCTTCTCTATTATAAATAATAACAATAATCTGGCCCTGACTTCACAAACACCTTCTTTTTTTAACAATTTCTTTCCAGTGCAGTTTTTCCTCTTTCCCATAAAACTATTTTTGGCTTTCATTTCTCCCCCCTCTTTTATGATCTACTGCATCACATGTAGGCAACTGACTGCCTCTGACTCATACCTATTCCATTTCTGATGCCCTTAGCAAGGGCAGATGATCTTTTCCTTGAGACACAGAAGGCCATTTTTGCACTTTTGTCACTCACCTAAAATTTAAAAAACCAGTACTTAAAACCCATAGACTACTTGCCTGCTATGAATAAAGCCAAGAGAGTTCTGTCAGCTGCAGCACAAGGAGGGAAAAATATCTCTGATGAAAAGTGCATTTAGAGCTTTTTGTCTCACATTGTTGAATCAAGTCGTGGTCTATTCAAAAACGTGCAGCCTCTAACGTGTCACTCAAGTTTATCAATCTGTTTTAATTAGGACTTCTCCTGGGAGCTGTGTGAGAAAAGACATGACTCAACGTTGCTGCAGTTTAAGATTGATGGGGAAACTGACCGTTACCCAACCTGTCCTCAGGCATAGCAAAGTTTGCTGAAGTTTTACAAGAGTCTAGGCTTTTCCAAGGAGTCTAAGGGAATTAGGCATCCAACGGCCACTTCATTTCAGTGGCATATGGGTGAGTTTGTATCTTTTATTGGGCCATCTTCTGCTGGTGAAAGAGACAAGCTTTCAAGCTACAAAGAGCTCTTCTAGTACCTGGGGACCAATACAGCTACAGCATCACTGCAAACAAGTGGCATATGGATAAGACTAGATTTTTAAAGGTGTTTGGGCATTGCTCCACTTAACTCTGGAATGCTTAACTGACTGAAGAGCGTAAGTCATATTGACTTTCATTGAGTGTCAGGCTCCTAAAGCTCAGATCTTCAAAGGTATTTGGGCTCTTAACTTCCATTGAAATAATTTTCACAAGGGGTTGTGAAATACCTTTGAGGATCTGAGCCCTAAGTGCCTAAGTCATTTTGGAAAATGAGACTTAGGGTCCTAAGACACTTAGGTGCTGAGTGGCACCACCTGAATGCTTTTTAAAATCTGATCTAATTCCCAAACACTCCTTTGAAAATCCCAGCCAGGAGGTCTACTATACAGAGACAAGAAACCTGTGCGACAGAAATCATGGTTATTTATTTGTATTAGAGTGGTACCTTGAAGGACTTTCCTGAGACCCTGTTGTGCTAGACATTATACAAACACATTGTGAGACACCAGAGGTAGGCAGGCGTGGTGCTGACACCACTGCCCATCACGCTGATCAATATTGTCTTATTGTTTCCTTGTATTCCCCCGCCTGTCTGTCTATTCACCTTTTGTCTCATGTCTTATACTTTGTTTGTAACCTGTTTGGGGGGGGGGGGGATCTTTTTGTTCTGTGTTTGTATAGGACCTAGCACCAGGGGGTCCTGGTCAGTGACTGAGGACTACAAGGTGCTATTGCAATACAAATATTAATAATAATAATAATAATTTAAAAATAATAAACACTCCCTGTCTTGTAGGGCTTACAATATATATAAATAAGACAAACAGAGGGTAAGAGAATGGAAATATTATGATCCCCATTTTACAGATGGGAAACTGAGGCACAGAGCTATTAAAAATGTCTCCATCATCCTAGCAGGAATTCTGTGGCAAAGCCAGCAATTGAGCCTTTATCTCCTGAGTCCCAGTTCAGTGCTTGGCTTTTTGTCAAACTTGGTTATGCATTTGCGATGTTTCTGTGCTTGGTTATTATTTGATCATGTTGTGGTCAAATATATTCCTCTGAGTTCCTATTGATTTTTCTTTTTGATCCCTCTTACCTTCATCTTTTTTATTAGCCTTTCGTTTACTCAGACAAGGTGGGTGAGGTCATATGTTCCATTGACCAACTTGTGTTGGTGAAACTGACATGCTTTTGAGCTTACATATAGGTCTTCTTCAGGTTTGGGAAAGGTAATCAGAGTGTCACAGCTAAAAACAAGATGGAACAGACGATTGAGCAAAAGGAGTTAACACATGTTGCAAGAGACCATTCAAGGTGATTTGGAGTTGTATGCAGTGGTGAGAGGGTTATAGATGGTGAGTCCTCTCGGGATGATGGGGGGGTTTTCTTGCATTTGGTCAGGAAATAGATGTTGCTGTTAAGTTTGCATCT
>NC_133791.1:13794222-13895741 GCF_003597395.2 Chelonoidis abingdonii
TGGCCCCTGTTATGTGAAGGACTGTTTCTGTTCCCGCTAATGTCAATGGTGGAATTCCTATGGAGGCTGTGGAAAAATTGGAAAGAGTCCAGCAGAGGGCAACAAAAATGATTAGGGGGCTGGAGCACATGATTTATGAGGAGAGGCTGAGGGAACTGGGATCGTTTAGTCTGCAGAAGAGAAGAATGAGGCGGGATTTGATAGCGGCTTTCAACTACCTGAAAGGAGGTTCCAAAGTGGATGGATCTAGACTGTTCTCAGTGGCAGCAGATGACAGAACAAGGAATAATGGTCTCAAGTTGCAGAGGGGGAGGTTTAGGTTGGATAAAAACTTTTTTCACTAGCAGGGTGATGGGTTACCTAGGGAGCTGTTGGAATCTCCTTCCTTAGAGGTTTTTAAGGTCAGGCTTGACAAAGCCCTGGTTGGGATGATTTAGTTGGGGATTGGTCCTGTTTTGAGCAGGGGGTTGGACTAGATGGCCTTCTGAGGTCCCTTCCAACCCTGTATTCTATGGTTCTATGATAACAACAACAAAAAGCCAAGAATGGTAGTGACATCATTGATGATGCTATTGAGAAATAAAGGAAGTAAACAAGTTAGAGAAGAGCTGAATTTCCTTCCCCACAGGAACTGGAAGGAATGTAGTTTGTTTGGAGAGCAGAATCTTTCTCATATATTAAGTTTTGCTGGTAGTCGGTTATGTTTCTTTATACAGACAAAGAAAACAAAACACCTTAGAGAGAACTGTGTGGACTATAGTAGGAACATTGGTTGGCAGGTGGCTTTTAGGAGTCATAGAATCCATGTTCTAACTGTGGGTGAGATTCTGTTACCTTTAATCACACTGAGTAGTAAATCACTTTGACAACAGCAGGGTTGCCAACTTTCATGAATTTTTTTTGATAGCCTCATGATATTTGGTGTTTTGCTTTCAGATCTGGCTCCTGGAGTCATATGTTAGGTGAGATTCTCACCTTAAATAAAAAAGTACGTTTCTAGCCATCATGGTTGTAGAGAGAAACTTGAAAATGGGGCCCAAGTGAAACCTAACGATGTGAAAACAAACAAAAAGTGCCCAAAATGTATATTACTTTTTAAAAAATCCTCATGGTTTTTAAGACAATGCCATGATTTTTTGACTGTTTTTGAACACTTGAGCCTTGTCTTCACTAGGGAATAAAAGGTGTTTTTACCTCATGTTAGCTAACATGAGGTAACTAATATGAGATGCTAGTGAAGACAAGGGATATTGGCGTTTTCACATTTTAGCAGGTCAAATACCTCACCCTACCTCTCAAGGGTGTTGTGAGGACAAATTCATAAATATTGGTGAACTGTTCCAATACTATGGTGTTATAAGGCTCTCGATAAGCAGAGGGAAAAGCCATATTTTTCCCTCCCTAAACTGAAAGGAAAACCTTGCAAGACAAATCCACTCAAAATGTGTGTGTGATCTTCACTACTTATTGAACAAGTTATATTCCATCTCTTTTTATTAGGTGTCCTGTCTATAACTTCCTTTCCTCTCTCATTGGCATAAGAGATTATATCAGAAGCTAGTCTAAGCAGTTTCAGAGATCAGCATTTTGCAGATATTCACCTACCACTTGAGGCTTTTGTAAGATCCTGGTATATTGGCTTTCATGTACAAGTACAATAATCCCCCCTAATATTAGCTAGATTACAGTTGCTATCATTTTAAAAGCCTTCTGTTTACAGGATTCTCTATCTGTACGTAAGCAATGCTAAATGTTAGTAGCAATCTCTTATTTTTTCGAAGTGCTATACCACAAAAACCTCACTGCTTCTACTAACAAATGTTCTGTTTTGAGTGGGGAAAAAAAATTCCTGTTGAGATTCAGATGTTAGTTTCCACAAAAACGCAAGTAGGTTTTTTAAGCTGAAAAGCAAAGGCATATTTCCACCTAAATGCATATTTTAGGTCATAGAGCTCTTGTCTTAAATCTTCCAGATTTAGCTCTGCTGTTCTAGAAATAATGATGGTTTTTTTTCCTTTTGAACTGAGGATTCTATGCAAACTTACACTATGAATCCACAAAGAAGAGCTATATCTGTTATAGTCATAGTTATATGGGCTAATATAACACTTCACATCCAAAGATCACAAGGCACTTCACAGAAGTCCAAAATGTTCATTGTACGGGTGAGAAAACTGAAGCACAGAAGCCAAATTTTCAAAAGGGATTAATGATTTTGAGTGACTTGATATTTGGGTAGCCAACGTCAGATCGCTTAGAGGGGCCTGATTTTCAGAAAGTGCTGAGCATCCGCCCTCTGAAAAGCAGGCCCCTTTAGGAGATCTCAGATCGGGCCCCTGTAAACAGTAGGGCCTTTAGAAAATTTTGGCTATATTTTGTACTGTTCAAATGACTTGTCCAAGGTCATATAATTATGAAGTCCATGCCATAGCCAAGAAATAGAGCATGGGGTAAAATCTGCAAAAAAGTCTGAAGGGATTTAAGAGCCTAAACCCTACTGAAAGTCACTGAAGTTTAAGCTCCTAAATCATTAAGGCCCTTTTTCAAAATTTTACCCCAAAGCTCTTGATTCCTAATTTAGTAGAAAGTGAAATGTTATATTAAACAGATAATTACAACCAACACATACCAATCAGTAATGTTGGGCAGGAAGTTGGAAGTAAAGATATGGAAGAGACAGACAGTTAAAGGGGAAAAAAATCAGTGTGTTTATACTGTATGTGGTCATGAAAACCATCAAACGGGCTGCTGTGTTTCACAAATTCTAGGGTAGATGTCAAACTTTATATCAATTGGTTTCATAGCACAGATTAACTGTCACATAAACCATGATGTTTTACCAACCAAAGAATAAATTAACTTTATTCTGCATGTATGGATGTCACCAAGATTTACCCACCTCAATATGTCATCATTGTTCCCAAGGAAATACAACATTTCACAGGGGGGAAAAAAGTGAGAACCTCAAATCACCTTCTTTACTTTCTCCCCACTGAAACCTACCTTAACGCTATGTCTGCCCATCAGTCAATCTTAGGGTTTTCCGTAGCTCTATCACTATAGTATCTAAGCATTTTAGATGCTATCCCTCTGTTTTTAGAAGATAAGGTAAAGTTGTATTTTACCCCTCGTGCCAGTCTGGTTGGTGTGTGTGTCTTTTGGGGATGGGAATGGGTGCTGAGAGGTAACAAAGGCTTCCTTTTAATTAGAAATATAGGACGGGAGTTTCAAAAGCACCCAAGTAACTTAGGAGTGTATGTCCCATTAAAAATCAATAGCCCTTGTGCTCCTAAATCACTTGGGTTTTTTTAAAAAATCACGTGAATATATATTTTTTTCATTTGTATGTGTGGAAGGGAAGCAGAGGCAGGGCCGGCTTTAGGACGATTCCCCCAATTCCCGTGAATCGGGCCCTGCATCTAAGAGGGTCCCGCAGCATCCAGAAGAGGGGCCCCAGAAGGTAAGGCCCCAGAAGACAACTGCTGCTGAGGAAGGCCCCTCCACGGAAGTGCCACTGGAAACAGCAGCAACTGATTGAACCGCCGCTGTCTTCGGTGGCAGCTCAGTCGCTGCATTTCTTTCAAATCAGGCCCCACACGTCCTGAAGCCGGCCCTGAGCAGAGGGTAGGTAGAATGGGTCTGAATTTTGTTGGGAGAGGTTGAGAAATTCAAATTAGCTTTGCAAAGGCAAAAAATAGTTTGAGAGGTTTTGCAAACCCTTCAACTCTATGCAATTTTCACATGAATAGCATGCAAAAACCTATCTGTGTACACACCTACCTGCGTAAATGCAGGGCTTGCACCACCATTGCACCTGTATTGGTCTGTCTTGTAGGCCCAGATATGAGTGTTTGACTCCGACTGCATTTGGGGATGTCACTGACTCAGCTGCATTCTACTCAAGCACTGCTCTGAAAGGTCCTAGGTTTTCTTGAGTACTTTGGGTAGCAGCTGTTAAACAACAAACGCCCACACACAAAGCAGAGGCCTAGAAAAGTGGCCCGGCGGAAGCTTTGAAGCTGACCAAAAAGGCAGGAGCAGAAGATGAAGTCCTGCAACCCACAATAAACACCTTCCTCTAAGATGGGGAGGGAAATATCTTTCGATAATTTCAAACCACAAATGGAATCTGACAGTTGGCAAAAACTAAAAGGTCAGAGACAAAAACGAACTCTACCGAAGAAGACATGAAAGCCAAACCCAGCTGGGAAGCACGAGTGCAGTCAACGTTTTAAAAACAAACACTTAAAAACTGAGCATTAAATTCCTTCCAGCAAAATGCTCTCACTCCGCTCTGCCTATGCCTGCATTGGATGTAACCAGTTGCCCCTTGTTCCCCTTTGTTTGTTTAATCACATATAGGAGTTGGGAATCTCCACCAGTCCCACTCTCAGTTCTTCCCTTTAGGCCCCAAAGAAGGGGAAATGAAACTGGCCCAGGGTAGAGGCTGAAGACCCAGAAAGAGGGTCAGCATTTGTGAGACTTTTGATACTAGCCGGGAAGGGGTCAATGAACTGTAAAGAGTGACTCAGCGGGGGCAATGGAGGAAGAGTCTCCAGGGAGGAAATCCCAGTGGGGCACTGCTCCATACCAGAGTAGGGACAATTAGAGAGAGATTGCTCACGGAGGGCTGCAGGACAAGACCAACTGAGGGCATTAAGACAGGCTAGTTGGAACTGTACCCTGGAAGGGATCTATTTTCTTTGTGCAGTGCACACCTGGACAGTGTGTGGTTCAGCCAGAGGGCTGAGTCACCTAAATCTTCCTAAGGAGTTTAACTGCCAGCAGGGGTCATGGCAAGCAGTGAAATGCAGAGGCAGTGCAGGTGCAGACACACCCAGCCAACAGGGGCGCTCCCATGAGATGAGTAGCCCCGTCACAAACAGTTTATACCAATCGATTAACCTGTTATTCAAACAGCGATTAATCATTTATTAACTCTTTATTAACTATTTATGAATCGACCCTTAATACAAAATGTGGCCAGGAATCTACCCACACACACACAAAAATCCCAATGCTCTTTTTTTAAACATGGTCACAATGAAATGTATTAAAAATTGTGTGCAGAACAATTCATAAAAGGCACATTAGATGGATGGTCTAAGACAGGGATCGGCAGCCTTTGGCACGCGGCTCTTCAGGGTAAGCCCCCTGGCGGGCCGGGCTGTTTTTTTTTACCTGCCGCGTCCGCAGGTTTGAGCGATCACGACTCCCACTGACCAGCAAATCCCTCGTCCCGCGCCGCTTCCCACCGCCTCCATTGGCCTGGAGCAGCAAACCTTGGCCAGTGGGAGCTGCGATCGGCCGAACCTGCGGATGCAGCAAGTAAGCGAACCGGCCCAGCCCTCCAGAGTGCTTACCCTTGCGAGCTGCATGCCAAAGATTGCTGATCCCTGGTCTGCAACCTCTTGTGATGTTATGCTAATGCATCTTTTGATTCAGAATTAGGTTAAACCTTAACAAAGAATCTTGCCCATTGATTGTGTTGGACCTTGACAAACTATTTGCATTGAATAAATTATTTGATGAATTTCTGTTCTGCAATTTTTATGAATTTCTCCCTTATTCATAATTATTTGACAAATAGTTTGTGCAAACTAATTGTAGACTACGTGGACTGTTCACTGAATAGTCTCAATGAGTATTCACAACTCATTACTCGCAGATTTGATTGGACACTTTGGGTGCGTCAAAACTGCAACAGAAGATCCCTGGTCGGCCCCAGTCAGCTGATTCAGGCGATGGGGCTATAAAATTGCAGTGTAGACATTCGTGCTCAGGCTGGAGCCTGGGTTCTGTAGATATTGTAGAATAAGGACCTCACAATAAATAAGCTATGGAAAGCACATTTGCTGAGTTGAGGCCTGCTCCTGACTTCAGTGTGCTTTGCAGAATCTCAGCGCTAATGAGGATTGGGTCCCTGGAGCATTTTGGCAAGAGGGACAAACCTTAATGACTAAATCCAATGGCAAAACTGCCACTGACTTCACTGAGACCACTATCTGGCATAGAGAGCTGTTAAGGGACATCTACCCTCAGCTAACTGAAAAGCTAATAGTAACTGACATTAACTAAGCTGCATATGAAAACTGTCAACACAAAGAAAAAGCTCCTTATTTACTGCAAGGATTGTTTGTCTTGATAGAAAAATTGCAGAAGCCCAATTTATTCTGGATGATAAAAACTGAACATTAAGAGCAGCTGTGGGCAATGGACTTTCAAGTTATTTTTATTTTTAAAAGCTCCAGTTATGCAAGGAAAATCAGTGCTGATCATAGTGCACACTACACACTTGAAATACTGGCTCCAGTATCAGGGTCAAATTCTGCTCTCAGGTGTCAATCTAGAATACCTTTGTTGATTTCAGCTGAGTTACTCTTCTCAGTTGAAACCAACACAATTACTCTTGATTTATACCTAGTAATGGAGATATCCTACAGTCTTCAGCCACCTACTTAAGAAGCAAAACCATTGGATCCTTCCACTACTTACTGCACCCTGCCATTCTCTGCTCACTGCAATAAGGCTGCAGAAATACTTACTGCCTCTTTGCTATTCATGTTCCATTTTTTTACATCTTGTCCATATTTACCCATCTTCTTTCTGCCTGTGGGGGGAGTGGCTATTATTAATGCTGTTAGGTGTTCCCTTCCTACCTGTCTGTCTAGCTGCAAACCATTCTGTGACATTGTGCTTGAAAGATGCTGCAGGAAAACAAGTTGTGTATGTATTTTGATATAGCTGCTGTCCTGATCTATGACCTGGAGGCAGATCTATAATTTAGTCATACAGTTCAGTTATATAACAATAATCATGCCTAGCCCTTATATAGGGCTTTGTATCAGTCGACCTCAAAGTGCTTTATAAAGGAGGGTAGTATCATTATCCCCATTTTACAGATGGGGAAACTGAGGCACGGGGCGGTGCAGTGACTCACCCAAGGTCAATGGCAGAACCAGAATCCCAGTCTCCTGAATTTCAGTTTGGCATGCTGTCTTGTAGACCACATTGCCTTACATGATATCCATGGCCACAATTTTCAGTCATCTTCCTTATGGTTTTGATAGTGGCGTGCATTGTTGAAGAATTCCAAAGTGCTTTATAAACTATAATTGCATGAGAGTCAATCACCCACTTCTGAAATGTGGACACCTCTAGGGTGAGACAGTGGTGGTTTAATTGCACACACAAGCACCATGCATCAGTGTAGAGCAGAAATTGAAGAATTCTTTATCCAGTTGCAACCAAAGGCAGAATGTTAATAACGTACCCCAATTGAATTTGGCCAGAACACCACAATTAACAAGCCCAACTCTTGTGAAGAGTGTTGCAGGATAATTAATGGCTTTGGTATTACATCTCATAGAATCATAGACTATCAGAGTTGGAAGGGATCTCAGGAAGTCATCTAGTCCAGCCCCCTGCTCAAAGCGGGACCAATTCCCAACTAAATCATCCCAGCCAGGGCATTGTCAAGCTGGGCCTTAAAAACCAGTAAGGAAGGAGATTCTACCATCTCCCTAGGTAACCCATTCCAGTGCTTCACCACCGTCCTAGTGAAAAAGTTTTTTCTAATATCCAACCTAAACCTCCCCCTCTGCAACTTGAGACCATTACTCCTTGTTCTGTCACCTGGTACCACTGAGAACAGTCTAGATCCATCCACTTTGGAACCCCCTTTCAGGTAGCTGAAAGCAGCTATCAAATCCCCCGCCCTCATTCTTCTCTTCTGCAGACAAAATCATTCCAGTTCCCTTAGCCTCTCCTCATAAATCATGCGCTCCAGCATCCTAATAATTTTTATTGCCCTCCGCTGGACACTGTCCAATTTTTTCACACGCTTGTTGTAGTGTGGGGCCTAAAACTGGACACAGTACTCCAGATGAGGCCTCACCAATGCTGAATAGAGGGGAATGGTCACATCCCTCAATCTGCTGGCAATGCTCCTACTTATACAGCCCAAAATGCCGTTAGCCTTCTTGGCAACAAGGGCACACTGTACACTCTTATCCAGCTTCTCATCCACAGTAACCTCTAGGTCCTTTTCTGCAGAACTGCTGCCTGCCTAAGGTCCACTCAAGTTCCTGGTCTGGTAGCAGGGTTATGGATTCTTCTGTTCCTACAGTTTCTTCTGTCCTAAGTGCAGGACTCTGCAGTTGTCCTTGTTGAACCTCATCAGATTTCTTTTGGCTCAATCCTCTAATTTGTCTAGGTCCCTCTGTATCCTGTCCCTACCCTCTAATGTATCTACCACTCCTCCCAGTTTAGTGTCATCTGCAAACTTGCTGAGGATGCGATCAGCGCCATCCTCCAGATCATTAATGAAGATATTGAACAAAACCAGCCCCAGGACTGACCCTTGGGACACTCAGCTTGATACTGGCTGCCAACTAGATATGGAGCCATTGATCACTACCCCTTCAGCCCAAAGATCTAGCCAGCTTTCTCAGAGAGAGGTTCCTTCAACAGCACATAAGTCCACTCTGGGGTATGCGTTCAGTTCTCTCCCAGAAGGATGAGTACCACCTACTGAATTATCATCCCCACTTTCTGCAGTCCCCATTGAAAGAAATGCAGCTATGTGAATTCAGCCCTAAATAACAGTTGTGACTTTGCGGTCTATATGATTTTATAAAATTTGATAATGAGTGAATATAATGTGACTGGAATATGCTTCATGCAAAAGGTCTCTTGTAAGATATCATTACAAAGCTTATTATCTACTGAGTGTGATCATCCTATTTGTATAAATGTACCACTCTTGTATCTGAAACTAGAAATATGAAATATAACTCTTTGTAATTATGCAAAGTGTGGGCTGTTAATGGTAGTTTGGAATCTTGATGACTCCCATTAACCAGGACAATTGTCTGCAGATGGGTGTGTTTTACCTGTAAGTCTTCCTGTGTAGATGTGTGCTGGCAAGTGGACAGTGAAGTTTTGCAGTGACATGTGATCATGTCACCTGAACTGGAATCCATCTTTAGCCTGGTGCATTTCCATTGAGAAGGAGGAGGCGGGAACCCAGAGAGGGACAAAGGATTCCCGTCTTATGCAAAAGATATATAAAGGAGTGGAATAGAACAAAGAGGAGAGAGGAGTCATCATGAAGAATCCCCTAGCTACCACCTGAGCTGGAACAAGAGCTGTACTAGGGAAAGAATTGTGCCCAGGCCTGGAAGGTGTCCAGTCTGAGGAAAAAACTTACTGAAGCATCTCTAAGGGTGAGATTATCTGTGTTCAGTTTGACTAGACATAGATTTGCGCATTTTATTTTATTTTGCTTGGTGACTGATTTTGTTCTGTCTGTTACGACTTGGAATCACTTAAAATCCTACTTTCTATATTTAATAAAATTACTTTTTACTTATTAATTGACCCAGAGTATGTATTAATACCTGGGGGAGCAAACAACTGTGCATATCTCTCTATCAGTGTTATAACAATTTATGTAGTTTTTACCCTGCATAGCTTTAACAGGGTAAAAACAGCATATTTGGGTTTAGACCCCATGGAGTTTTTGGGGCAAGTAATTCAGACCCTGGATCTTTGTTGGAGCAGACGGGAGTGTCTGGCTCAGCAAGACAGGGTGTTGGGGTCCTGAGCTGGCAGGGAAAGCAGGGGTAGTAGTCTTGGCACATCGGGTGGCAGCTCCCAAGGGGGTTTCTGTGATCCAAACCATCACAACAATGTACAGCAATGCATAATTCATTTGGTAGTTAACAAAAGAACATCCACAATGGGTCAGATCAAAGGTCCATCCAGCCCAGTATCCTGTCTTCCAACAGTGGCCAATGCCAGGTGCTTCAGAGGGAGTTCACTAAATAGTGATGCTTTACATTCAGACATGATGTTACCATTTATTTTAATGTCTTACAACAGGGTATTCCGGGACAGTGGGTGCAGGTGGGAGTATGCCAGTTATTTGGATGTGTACAATTTCAGCTACCTTGGTCTAGAAATTGTTGTGGTGTCTGGTGGGTGTATCTGTTTTATCTTCACACAGCTAGGGCTCCCTAACTGTGCCTGCTGCTAGATTGCATGTGATTATAGTTCCATCTGGGGCGCGGGTAGGTGATGAGTTGGCCACAATGGGTGAGATTTTCTGAAGAGCTCCACACCCGGCAGCTCGTGTTGTTCTCTCTGTTTTCAGGAGGGAGAGGGGAGCAATTCTTCCTTGATCTCTGTATGAACTGCTGGACATTGAGCTCTCTGTAAAATCTTTCCATATATGTTGCAGGTTCAAATTGCTGGCTGCCCCACTGTCTGGGACTTAATATTTGCAATGTGCCGTACGTTCTGCTTGTGTCACACTGTAGAGGGGATGTGCATTCAAATGGCTGGCAATGAGAACAGGAAAGCAAGGGCTTTTGAGTGGCAACTGTTCCAAGGATGGAGGAAAGTGAAGGAATACTTCACACTTTTTTTAACGCCTTCACTGTCAAAGCAACCCTGGCTTTCACAGTCTCTCCCTCCAGATCTAGTCTCTAAGGCCCTGTCTAGACTTTGACAGGGAGGGTGGTGTTAAAAACAAACATGTTAGCTCATATGTTTTGGGGTTTTTTTTTAAAACCACTTAGCACGTACTGTTGACAGGGTTTTTAACACCTTTCCAAATGTATTGGACCTTGTCTACACACTCTTTAACTACACCAGTCTGGTGAAAGTCATACCACCCCAGTAGTGTGGACACAGTTATAATGGAATCAAAGTGCTTATACCAATATCGCTTTTTCCTGTACATGAAGGGAAATGAACTTTAACTGACAATGGAGTCTTAGTTTCTGACTAGGGTCCCAAGGCATTACAGTAATACAAATAAATAATATTAATAATAACAGTACAAGGCACCTTTATGCCTGTGTAACTGTGTCTACATTTGGGGTTTGGGAGGTATTTTGGTTAAAAAAAAAAAAAAAAAAAATCACATCTCTAATGTAGTTATACTCGTACCAAACCTGTGTGTGGACTAGCCCTTAAATGGCAATATTAGTCCTAAGCCTCTATGGAGAAATGTCCACTGCTCCTCCTAGGCTCTTTATTACACTGCACCCATTCGTTAAGAAATCAAATATTCACAGTGGCTCCATTAAGCATATTTTATCTAATTAATTTAAAAAGCTAATCCTGAAAAAATAAAATCTCCCTTTGGTGACTGAGGAGACAGCTACTAGTGATGTCGATTGAAATTTGGAACTGAATAGAACTGGAACTAATAAATGAGGAAAATGTTGCAGTTTTTCATTTGGGTTTGCCAAGCATTTCCCAAATTGGTTTTGATAAAGCCCATTTCATCAACCCCTGTGAAATATATCAAGCATCCATATATGTCAATGGGGAGGGGAGGGGGAGTTCAGAATAAAGTGTATTGAAATTTTTTCACAAATATTGATTCCTTTTTTAAAGCTGGCTGCTGGAATCTACCACATAAAAGTCAAATACCAGCCGCCGATCTACAGACTCATTGGACTGCTGTAATTCATTAAACAAATGCTGGATTTAATAGAACTGGATATTGAAACTTGTGCCATAGATGCACTCAGCTGTGAAATATGCTATGGAGTCATTTGTTTTCAGGGGTCTAGATGTTTGATTCCCATTAATGCCAAAGGGAGTTATCAGGGAAAATCTCTTCGATCAAATTTTGCTCTCAGTTATACCTTCTCAGTGGAGTTTCTTAGAACCTGGTATAACCTAGAGTGTTTGCAGTGTTTGAATCCAGGCTAGTACTTTGGTCTAATACATTTGCTCCATATTCCTTAGTTGTGATGTAGTTCCTTTGATTCAGCAGTTTCAAGGCACATTACAAACATTAAACAATTTATCTTCACAATCCCCAGGGAGGTAGCGTGGGCAAGTGCCATTGTGCTCATTTCATATATCATGAAACTGAGACCCAGAGAAGTCGCACAAGTTATGACAGTGAATCAGTGAGCCAGCTGAGAGTATGACCCAGGATCTCTGACCTCCCAGTCTTCTGCTCCAACCACTTGATTGCATTCTAGCGTCTCGTTAATTTGTGCAATTCATACTTCCTTAAAACAAGAGCAAAACACTAAAATGTGATTTATGCTATGGCAGTAATGCATCCAGCAAGGTCACCCTTTGTATTAGAGCATTGGCCAGTTCTCAGATTGGGAAGAAAAGATTCACCGTCCTTTGAATCACTGCTCAATATTCTAAGAGTGAGAAGGAAGGTCAGATACCGTTATGAATATACAAAATAAAAAATCTGCTCTTTAGAGGGAAAAAATTCTGCAAGTAATAGAACTACAGTCACCTAGTTCCCAGGCTGAAGAACTGGGAACAGATGTCTGCAGGATACATGCTGCAACACTCCTATTTATTTTATATAATAACTAGAGGTAGGCTAAGCTTTTTCTCGTGGCCAGTTTGTAAGTTTGCTCGTCTGTTTGATTAGATTTGAGGGCAGGGAACATGCTTTGCTATCAAATTGCTCAGTAGATGCCTCGACTAAAATTTGGAATAGGCCAAGATATTGCAATTCGCAGCATAGAATTCAAGTTCACAATGAAACAGGAACACAGAAGACCCCACTGGAAATTTATCTGCACTTGATGGCCCTTTTTCCAATCAGAAAAGGCCAATTTTGTTGGCAGATGTAAAAGAAACTAGTGATATTTCAAGCCTTTTCAGCTGGGAATCATTATTGTAAACAGTGATGCAATGAGAAGATGGGGAAGGAATTTTAATACACTAACAGAGAGCATTTTTGTGTGGAAGTGACACACAAGCAAATAAAAAGTAATTCACGGAATTTACATAAGGCTTCATGATCTCTAAAGTCATCAGACTGGGAGATGACACACTGAAATTCATTTTATTAAATTGTGGCTGATTATTTAACCGAAAAAGAAAGGATTTAATTGAGTCAAGTCAAAAGGCGATATTAGATTATGGTCACTCTTAACACAAAAGACATTTCCCTTTTGGCTAAACAGGTTCCTTCACATATCATACACAATAAAGTACAGGGTGGTAAACTGAATGGCAAATTAGAGGTTGGCCAGAACTCTTAACGGTGCCTCTTTCCTACTCCCCATCCCTTTCATTTCCGACTTCCCTCCCATTGCCTGGCCTGAAAAAACGCAGACATCTAAAGCAAAACCAAACAATATAGACCGTATTTTAACATTTCCAAACATTACTTGGATCCCCTCCACTCACCCATCTTCTATAACCTCTTGGAGAATATAGTCTTCTCAAGGTCCATTTCTCCTGAAACTTGGGGCTCAATATTTAACTTTTCAGATATTTAAGAATACTGGTGTTAAGTTTGTGTTTGATTCTACTAGTTACTGAACAACTAGAATAATACAGTGTCAGTGGAGATAAGGCACTGAACTGGGGCTTGGAGGATTTGGTGTCACTCCGGATTTCTTGTGTGACCTTAGGCAAGTCATGTAATCACTCTGTGCTTCAGTTTCCCCATCTGTAAAATGGAGCAATAATTAAAGTTTCTGATTTTTGGTTTTAGCCAGTAAAACACCCACAGTACCAAATCAAGAGAGAGAAAAAGAAATTGGTGTTTATCCAATCAACACTGGAAAAACATCAGAACTGGCTACTTACATGTAAGGGTTTGTCTACATGGAAAAGGAGCAGGAATGAGGACTATTGGAGAGTGATGGCTAAAGCATACTAACATGTCACACATGAATTGGTCTGTGCAGACCCAGCTGGTACATACTAAAAGTTCTCCAGTGTGCTTGAATGTAGGGCTGTTTGAAACTACACTTCGTTAAAGCCCCTAGGGAACATTACCAAGAGATTACTCATTACAGTATATACTACTACTGTAATAATCTACATTACTCATTCCATATATACAATGATGGCCCTGATTTTTGGACATCTACATAAAACTCAAAAGTTGCTCAAAATAAACCTAGAAAAATGAAATAAATAAACCCTGAAGAACAGAACCCCAATAACTATACTTTCTCACACTCTTTATTGGCTGTGTCTTTTCAGATGGAGGCTCTTCAGCAGAGATACTGTTTCTTATCCTGTTTGTAAAGTACATGTTGGGTCCTCTAAGCACTACTGTCATACAAACAACAACTCTTGTTGAAGTCAATGGGCACTGAAGGCACTTGCCCTTTCCCAGGTCCCAGCCGGGTGGGTGGAACGGTTCTTTTGAACAATGAGTCCCCTCTTTTCTACTCACATTAGTGGCATGTTCTCCCTTCCAAAGGCTCCATGCATGGACAGAAAAGGGCAATAGACCTCAGGCTCCGTAAAAGTCAAATGTATTGTTGCCTCTGTGAATCTTCAAAGCTTTATTTGATGTTGTCTTTTGATCTAGCTAGTTGTCTTGTCTATTGTTAGTCAATCTCCTTTTATATACCACATATGGGGAGAGTACATAGACTACTCAGCATTACCAGGCACAATGGAGCTGATCCTGTGTATGTTAAGTTGTTTGACTGAAACTCAAAATTTAAAAAAGATCAACAACAAACCCCCAGAACATTCCAATAATCTGGGGGAAAACATGGATTTGATTCTCCTTGTCTTTTGATTGTTATAAAAGCTTATGTGATAGCTGGGGAAATGCTAGATGCAGTAAACAATGGATAAGGCTTTCAAAAGCACTTAAGAGGCTTAAGAAGTTCCATTGATTTTTCAATAGCATTTGTGCTCCTAAATCCCTTAGATGTTTTTGGAAAAATTCACCCTTAAACTGTAAATCATCCCCTAAATGCTTTTCTTAAAAATGTGCACATCATTTAACTAAAAATAGTCTTTATCTGGCTGCTTCAAAGAGAGCTGCAGCCGCATCATCTGATTGGGTATCAATCAGTGTCATATGCTTTCTATGCTTGAATTTTTATTTTGGGTTCATTTATGGAATAGGCACGTGAATCAAGATTTTCCACTGTTCTCCTCCCTTCGCTCGTGCTCACTTAATGGAAAGCATTTAACGCTGTTGTCAGAAAATAATATGCTAGATGGCAGGTGAAATTCACCCCTATGCAGAGCAAAGCCTCTGCACCACTAAAGTCTAATTTAATCCGTGTTTTGAGGATTTAAGTGATACTTGGCCCTTTGCACAGGAATTAATCTCACACATAATAATCTCTCCGGTATTCTATATTTACCACACATCTTGATCCTGGGCTAAATACAGTTCTCCTTGAGCTCAATTTTGCTGTTGCAGCAATGATCAGGCCCTGAACTGCTGAGGAATTTCAACATGTAATTTGTACATCATCATACCACTAGCAGAAGGGGTATGAAATTCACAGGAGTGTGTTTCTATTCTCTCTCATGTAGTTTGGATAGCGTTTGGCTCAGACCAATCAAGGGGACTCAAGCTGCATAATTTTCTGTTATAGTCTCTTAAAAAAACATTTGCCCTGTGAAATGGCCCCTGTTTAGTTTCTCTGTGTGTCTTCTAAAAAGTAATTTTAAAACTTTGCGTCAAATGAGGAATACCAAGTGCTCACAAAAGTTGACCCACTGTTTTTTTGGGCAGACCCTGGGCTGTTCCAATGCTCCCAATCCTGGCCTGCCATTCCCATACAGTTCCTAAGGAAAACTTGCCAGTCAACCCAAAATAAGTAGTGGTTTTGTGATGTACAAACAAACTCAGCAGGGACTAGACTGAGACCAAGCATCATACATATGAATGTTGACAGAAGCAGGCATAACTCTGGTGAAGTCAATGCACTTACACCAGCAATGAATATACCCTAGTTCTACAGAAATGAAGCACGTCATCTATCCCGCATACTTAGTCTAGTTCACTGCAAAATCTCTAGATATGGCCCCACTCTTGCAATCAGACCTGTGTGGAGCTCTGTTGAAGTGACCAGAGTTCCATGGAGGCACGATTTCAGGATTGGGACCATTATCTCGGGGAGGTTGATTTGGCTTTTGGCAAAGTGTGTGTGTGAATGAGAGAGAATTCAGATCACTGTGGAGGGGTTAACTTCCATCTGAACCAAGAGGCTCCTAGGATTTCTTCATCGCAGAGCATTCAGCCATTGCACCATTCAGCCTGTTCAGAGAGCAGCATTGTCTGTTTTTAAATGATGAGTACCTCTTGTCCCTTTATGATGCCTTGGCCCTTTCACAGTGCCTGAAGCCCTTGAAACACCCAATTAACAGGAATTAATGGAAAGGCAGCTTACTTTGCATGAGTGTTTCTTATGCTGCTGCTGCACCCCATTGGGGACCATCTGTGATCTGGAGCTTAGCAAGAAGAGGGTTTTATTCTGTTATAATTGTGTGCGGCCGGCAAACTCCAACACTGTCACACTGAAAATCACTTTGCCCACGTCGCTGTCTCATGCTTGTGCCTGTGGGCACATAGTGAGCTGCGCATTTTCTCTTCGACTCTCGCCACGCCAGCTGCCAGCTGACATCTCAGAATTTCT
Organism: Chelonoidis abingdonii; assembly: GCF_003597395.2. Lineage (NCBI taxonomy): Eukaryota > Metazoa > Chordata > Testudines > Testudinidae > Chelonoidis > Chelonoidis abingdonii. The sequence goes on from NC_133791.1 coordinate 13,810,632, forward strand.
GCTATACTGTGCACTCTCTTCAGGCAACAGCTCAGTACTGGAGAAATCAAATCCTGCTTGGAGAGATCAAAATCAATTTTAAATAGACCCAGCTGTTCCCTATTGCTGAGTGCAGGGAAGGAGAAAATCTCATAGGATATCTTTAGGGGAATCTCAAAGGGGTTTAAAGTAATAAGGAAGATTTCTAAAACTGGGTTATTAATTTATGGATGAGGCTATGGTAACATTCAAGATTTTAAAACAATTTTTAAAATAGGCAATATAGTGTAGAAATTCTTTCACATCCCCAATTTAAAAAGGTTTCAAATGCTACCAATATAATACCTTGACTAGTCTATTATTGAGGTTACACTGACTAAAAGTGTAATCTGGGCTTTGCCTTAGATGCTGGATGCTTTGCTGGAAGGCTCACATCAGGTTTAATTTAAAAGAAAAATGGTAGGCTAAAAATAATGGGTCTTGGGTTTAAAGAAGTTGACTATAATTTAAGCCCTGATTGTACACAAGCTTGTATTTTATTTTGGTATAGAATATAAATTGTTGCCTGATCACGGTTTTACATATATGCTATTGCAACTGCACATTCAATCGAGATGCATATGTAATTTCCTAGTTTGCATACACAGTTGCATTAAATGTGCATGCAAGCAGACATGCACCCAAACATTACATTGTTCAGAAATCAAACCTCAGGTAAGTGTCCTTGCCTCTGTCACTCATACAAGCTAAATGATGAAAACAGAATTTCAGAATTGAAATTCATTCTTCATTTATGCCATTTATCCACCCTGAATACATGTAACTAATGAAAACAGACACATTCACTTCCACGCCTGTTTCTAGTCACTTCGTGGTTTTCACGTACCAGCCCTAGTGTTGCAATGTTTGGGCTGCAGACACTGCTGGGAACTGTCAGTCAAAAATCATTTTTAAAAATAACCGTTAAATACTTGCTATTAATTAGATTCTTTCATCTTATTTTTTTTTAAAAAACCACTAATCACAAAATGTAGATTTCATCTGCCTGACTGTAGCTTTAAAATGAGCCAAGTTCTTTTGATATTATAAAAAGGAGTTGAAACAGCTGAGATATTTAGTGTCTAGAAAAATTTATTGAGCCTGTAGTTTGTTTAATAAGATTATTATTGAGGTAGATCCTGTTTCAAGGTAATATTCCCAGGCCACAAAGTTCTCCAGATGATGGTGTTACAGTGCATGCCTGGTTTGCATCTATCCAGTGTGGGTAACAATACTAGCAAAGACATAGCCGCATGAGATACATCACAGACTAGCAACCAGAGTATGTACCCAGTCTCTGGCAGGCTTGTACTGAGGTTGCTAGCCCATACCACCTGTCTTCACTACTACTAGGACCTGTGGCTAGCTAGATTAAAGATAGCGATGGTAAGCCTACCTGTGCTATACAAAAAACAAACACCTTCACTTTGTAGTGTAGACAAAGTCTTAAGCATTTCTCTACACAGGATCAGCCAGGAACAAAAATCCAAATTAACTAAAGGTGTGGATTTGAAATGGATTAGTTAAACTACAGTAAACTCCTGTGTGAACACCCTAATTCAGAATTAAGCAGCTTTCCTGAAGCAAGGCCACATTAATTCTGAAAGATTGTGTTCACACAGGGTTTAATGCAGTTTAACTAATTCACACCTTTAGTTAATTAGTATTTCTTTTCCTAGATGTCCCCTAGTAGCCAAGCCCTTAGAGAGGACTTCAGCCCAATAGTCTCTCCACACAGTGTGTATATGGGAGACCCATCAATATCACTAGGAAATCCACCTTTGCAGAGAGACCAGAATATCAGCATATAGTTCCAATGTGCAGAGAACATTATTTTATCCTGTGTATTGACTGAGTTGAGAATTCATACTTTGAAAACTGAAGGGGATTAATTTTCCGTACCCCACACAATGGCCAATCCCTTGTCCCTAGGTGGGACACAGTGCAAATTCCTCAAGCAGCAGCCTCATTAGGAGTTTCCATGGGCTGCAGCTTCATCCCATAAATGCTGTGGCCATCTTAATCTGAGATTAGATCGGTAAAAGGTTTGGCACTATTTGTGTCTGTTGAGATACTGTTTCCAAACTTTCCATAATTTAGCATTTGTTTACACCATAAGGTAATGTGCTCTACAGGGGTGTGATTTCTAAAGCGCACTCATGTGTTGAATATTAATTGGTCTGTGTAGACCCTACTGGTGTGCTCTAAAGGTTCCCTAGGGTGCTTTAAAGTACTACTGTATCTACATGAACCAACTAATGCACAAGACTGAGTGTGCTTTAGAAATCACTCCCACAGAATACGTTCCCCCACTGTGTAGACAAACCCTGAGTGACATGTTGCCCTTAAGTACCTACAGGTTCAATCCTGGGAATGGCAGAGCATCCTCTATTCCCAACGGACTTGGTGGGCCTCTTGCTTAGACCAGTGTGTTCCAAGCAACCCTGTGGAAGTTGGTGGAGGTTATGACAGTGCAGAATGAGCATAAGTACAGGCAGGATCAGACATGACCTCTCAGGGAGCACAGCACAATTGAAAAGCAATCTACAGCACACTGACAGCACATGAACACAGATTCATCTTATATTTATTCCTAAAAGTTGCCTGGAGGCTCAATGCACGCCAAACCCCTTCAGCTCAGTGAGACTCGCAGCTTTACAGTACCTTGTTCCACGGCTCCCAGTAGGATCGTTGTCTTGCTGGAGAACAACGCACTTTTGCTTTACCTCATTTCCCTTCCTGTGAGTGAGCAGCAGAAACTATCGGCCCATTGGTTTGTTAAACCATATCCTCCCTCAGACGCTGATTTTACACCAGAGCTGCTCCTGGGGCCACTGAGGACATTCTCTGTGCTCATCGAAGGGGCCACTCTTGTACTGCCATGGTGCAAGTCTGGACAGAGAAGAGCACAGCTAGCACGAACCAGCCTGCAAATGGACACTGACATGATTTCCCGTCATCTCAACCCCACCATCACATGGTGTTTACGCTGCCAAAGGAAAGACAAAGCTGACATCAATTCTGTTTTTTCTAAATCAGAATATAATACGTCTCCATATTCTATGCCTGCTGGGAGAGGACCCACCATTCTGTCCCTCTCCTGCTGTAGTTTGGTCAAGGTCCCTGTGATGCCTATGCCACTGAAAGTGCTTAGATTTTGGAAACTTCCTTGCATTTGCAAGTCCTCAGAGCACTCTCAAGGCCTGGCTGTGGAACCAAAAGCATAAGGCAGACCTGAGAGCGCACTGCAGCAACTGCTCAATCTTCCCCTATTTCCCCAAAACATTTATTTTAATCTTTTGCATAATATTTTCTCTTGTTCAAAAAATAGGGTAAGAGCCATTTTTTGTACGTGAAGAGAAGTAGACTGCCCCAGCTCAGTTCCCAGGGAGCTCTGGCTCACTTCAGGACCAGTCCTCCCTTTCATGCCTTAAAGGGTGCCTGAGGATAAACCGCGTCTCCTGAACTGCTGTTCTCCACTGCATCATTCCCTATTGAAAACAGGGAGTGATGATCTGGCTCTTCAGAGCAAGCTGGCCAGGTTCCCTGGGCTTCCAGCTGGCAGAAACCTGCTTCCAGAGAATCATAGAGTGATTGACTTAGAAGAGACTGCAAGGGTCATCTAGTCTAACCCTAACACATGGGTTGTTTGGTCATGAATTCAGGCCTACAGCTTTTCTGCCTGGTGCAATCAAGGTCCCACAATCCTCATGCAAGTAGATCACCTGCAGTGGGTTGAAAAGGCACTGCAAAATGCTATTGCTCCTTCTAGAAGCAGTAATTTATCATGCCAAATAATTCTCTATTGCTTCAATGGGTACATGCCACACTGAGCTTGCCAGCACCCACTGAGCTTGCAGCACCCACTGGGTGGATGCGGCTTATGCAGTAATACCAGAGAAGCCGCTGCCTTTCCCTCCTTGCGCACATCCTCTTCCAGGAGATTTTTGGTCCATTTTACTCCTCTTTGGGCACTGGCATGCAGCAGACTTCTGCACAAAGCCCATTGTAGGGAAGAGACAAAGAGAAGAGGGGACTGAAGAATAATAATTTGAACTCCCCTTGCATCTTTCATCAAAAGCTCTCTAGTCCTTTAGACAATTAATTTAACCTGGCAGGATTTAACCAGCCTTGCAAAGTTCTGTTTGCCTCATTTGCTTAGGGACAGCACTTTGTTTGTCTGTGGTGCTGAGTTGACCCAGTTACAAGGAGAATTATGACATTTGCTATCATCCATTGCACCTGATCTTGAAAGTGTTTATCGAAGTTTTGTAAGCCACCATGACTATGTCCATTGTACAGGTACCTACACTGAGGCACTAGAGAGAACTGATGGGCTCAAGGGTATGTATTGAGTTGAGTGGTAGAGCTGGGAACAAAACAAAAAACCCGAGTCCTGACTTCCCATCACCACTAGAACATGCTCTAATTATAAAAGTGGCAGAGAGAGAAACTATTCTTACCTAAAGGGAACAGTAGCTAGAAATACCGGGCATTCCCTGAATTATGCCTCCCTCTCTGTTTGCCAATTGTCACCAGGCGGCTGGTGAGTTTCTTGGATTTTCTGCATTCACAGTGATTTGCTGTAGGATTTCTTGGGGTGAGCTGGTGTAGTACGAGAAACTGCTACTACACTGGCTTGTTGCAAGGCTCCATCCCTCAGGCTGGCGGGGTAGGTCGGTCTTTAGGCTCTGTTCCTGGCCTCTAGCTGGAACTCTAGAATCAGGTTCCCGGCCTGAATACCCCTGGTTCTGAATGGCACGTTTGCTGCTCCCTCCCCAGCACTTGCTTTAAACCCTGGGGCCCCTTCCGCTTGCAGCAACTCCTATCCTGGCAAGCGAACGCCAACAGGGGCGCAACCAGGGCTGGAGCCACTTCGGGGTGCAAAGGTGGGGGGGGCAGCGCTTTGCACGAGTCGCCCCCTTGTGCCATTAGCGGCGCTGGGGGGAGAGGGATTCATGCCGCAGCCCTCTCCCCTCAGGCAGACAAAGGAGCCCCTTTCCCCTTAGCATGGCGACTGCACACTCCAGCCGAGCGCTCCTTTCCCGCACCCATCCCCCTCCGTGGCCGGCGGAGCAGGGGGTGTCACCCGGCTCCTATCGGCCGCGCTGCAACCCGATCCGAAGCCAGCCGGGCCTGCGCCGCGCACCCCGGCCAGGATGACGGGGACGGACGCCTTCTGCCTTTCCTCCGCCCGGCCCCAGCGCGCCACGCCCGGCGGCGGGGACCCGGCTCCCCGCTTTCAGTTTGGCCCTTCGTGGGCGGGCAGCCTCCTCCCCCCGGCTCTGCTCCCTGCAAATCAAACTCCCGGCCCGCCCCGGGGCTGCCCGCCGCTGCGCCCTCCCCTCTCCCAGAGCGCCTGGCTCCCCCTGCTCCACCTCCCGGCCCTGCCCCCCCGCTCGCACCCCCTTTCCCTCGCTGCACCCCCAGCGGGCAGCGCGTAGCGGCGGGCGCCCCAGCCGCAGACAAAGCCGGAAGCCCCGCGCCGGGCGACCGTACCCCTCCGCCTCGGGTTATCCCAGGCCGCGGCTGGAGAGGCAGCGCTTCGCGCAGCGGCGCCGGGGCAGGGGAGGGAAGCCCGCGGTGCAGCCTCCAGGCCGGCGAACCCCCCCCCACCGCCCTTGCCCCGGGCTGCTCCCCTCAGCTGCCTCGTTGCCTCCAGGCGGCCGGGGTGGGGAAGGCGCCCGGCGAAGCCAGGGGCTGCGGCGGAGCGGGCCGGGCTCCCCGCCTCCCCCGCTGCAGATGGTAGGCTCCATTTAAAGAGTGCTTGCCCGGCTTTCTCCCCGCTAATGTCCTTTGCAAAGCGGCGGAGCTCGCTCCGGTCTCCTGCTGGAGCCGCTTCTCCGCGCATCCCTGCGCTGGGGAGAGGGAGGAAGCAGCGAGGAGATCCAACAGGTAGCGGGGGGAGGAGAGAGAGAGAGAGAGAGAGGCAGCCACCCCCCTTGCACCCTACCCACCCCCGGCTGGTGCATCATGCGCCTGTCTCTCACCTCTCTCCTCCCCAGGCCAAAATCCTGAACATGATGGAAGACAATAAGCAGCTGGCCCTCCGGATCGATGGAGCTATCCAGTCTGCCAGCCAGGAGATGACTAACCTGCGAGCCGAGCTGACAGCCACCAACCGGAGACTGGCCGAGCTGGGCAGCAGCTCCCCGACCCCCTCGATCATGGAGAACAACCAGCACAACGCGCAAGGTGAGGGGCCCGCCGGGCTCGGGGTGGGTGACGGGCACCCGCCTGTAGCGCTCACCCCAGCGCCTCTGCTGCAGCCCGGGGCTCGGGATGCAGAGCCCAGGCTGCTGCTGCTCGGTGACTCCTGGATGCGTTGTGCAACTTTTAACCCTTTCTCCCTATTGCTTTTGGGTGGCGGTTTGAGTCAGGGATGCTGGGGGGAGGAAGTGCCCCCTGCCAGAGCTGTATGTGTTGGGGAGGGAGGTGGAATAGGGGAGGGTCTCCGCCAAGCGATCCCTGTAACCCCCTTCGCACCCCCACCCACTGTGAACCGGTTCCCTGTGTAAACTTTTAATTGCAGGTTGGGGTTTTCAGTTCCTGTGAGGTGCTAAGTGCAACGTTTTAAGACCCATCTTCCTACATGATTTTTTATTCTGGTTGCAGATTTTCCTCTGGGGGGGGGGGGGGAAGGCTCCAGATGTTGTAACCAAAACAAGGTTTTGTTTTAAACAGCAGCATGTTGACATGTTCACTTTTCTTTTTATCTGACACTGAGATATTTTTCATACCTGGGTTGCAGCTTTCTCTCTCCCTCCACCGTTTTGCCCTGTATCCAGTCAGTAAAATAAATAAGACAATGAGATGGTGCACTGCATGGAGTTTAAATATCTGGGGCGTTATGAAAACAAGTACATTTATGGGATTTTGTTTTTGGTTTGGTTAGTTTTTGGTGGACGTCTTCCCAAATCTGGTTGAAATGTGGATTAATCTCTCCTGATGATAGTGGGATAGATGCAATCTGATCTTGAGCCGGTTCCTTGTGTAGATGAGGTGGTAGAAATAGGTTGCCAGTTTATGTTGACACTGTCAACCATGGCAGCTGTTGGTAATCCTTCAAGGATTAACATTGGATGAGATGGTCCTAAAAATGCATTGTTTCCCTCTTAGGTGAAGTCAAATGGCAAATGTATCTGACATTCTCTGCTAATCAGCTTTTGACTTTAATATCATATGTTCTCCGCATATTAAATTTATTACCATTTAGGCTGCAGAAATTCCAAACAAGAGTTAAAACAGGGCAATTGAATGGAATGGTTACGACACCAAATGTGTAACTATTAGACCTCACATTTTCTCTTTTTTTAAATTAATAGGTGGTGATCATTTTGAAATTCATTTATTTTAAATGATGGTTTCAATTTAAATGTCTTTAGGTTAAAAATTAATTTTTTTTTTGCAATTGTGAATTGTTTAACCTGCAAATTAGCATTGTTCAGGTTGAATTCCAGTCTAAATTCCCTTTCTGGTGCCTAGAGTTTGATGAAGATCTAAGAATCAGATCAGTAATTTGGTAACAAAGCAGCCATGTTATAATTGTGATTAATGTATTTCAGTCCTGCTGTTTAATGCATAGTTTTCTAGCATGAAATTTGGCAAATGGCATAACCTGTTGGGGAGGGAAGGGGAAGGCATTACTAATATGTGCATTTTGATTACCTCACTTAAGCAAAAAGTACAGGAGTGTTGTATTTGCAGAATGCAAGGTATTGGGGATTTTATGAATCAGGAGAGAGCTGTCTCCTAACGAGCAAATGGCAGAGAAGTGAGTTTTTTGCTAAGAATAAAGACCCTGGGTTTAAAAAGTAGAAAAGAATCCATATGTTTTTCCAACAATTAACCCTTGGACGCCCCCCTCACTAAAGTTAGGTGTACTTTACCAACAAGTCTGCTAGATTCAGTAGCAAAGACTGGGCATATAAAACAGGTTGATATGTGTAATGTCGTGATTGACATATAGTCTTAATTTTGCAGGAGGGTTACCGAATGAGTGCTAAATTGCTGATGGACAGCTCTTAAGATTGTAGGGTTTGTCTTTTTTCTTGTCTGGCGGAAATATGCTGTGTTATACTAATGAAAATAGTGTTTGGGTCACAATTACTCTAGAAACATTTAAATAAAAATTTCTGAACAGGTAAATACTGAATTGCAAGATAATTCACACTCAGAACGGTGTTTGTCTGATTGGAAATAGTGTGAACCTTTCCCTGCCTTGAGAGAGCTATAATTGATTTGCATTTGCATCTGTGTGATAAAAATGTCAGCAGATATTATTTACTTATTACATATTTACTGCAAGAGTCTCTTGGTATGATGTTCATACGTTATTTAATACCTGAATTTTTGGTATGTTACCTGCAGCTTTTTAAACATAGTTGCTCTTCTAAAATGCAGTGTAGCTGTTCTCATAAGACTGCTATTCCTTTACATCATTGGTGTTGCATTATTAAAGTATTAGCACAAATTGATTTAGAGAGAGTAATTGGTGGATTTGTTCCATTAAACTTGTCTTATTTTGCCATTTATGCTGCACAGGGAATTGTAGCTATTAAACAAACTTAATCCACCATCAGATGGGTTTACTGTACAATCAGGAATTTGTCCAAGCAAACGGAGCGACCAATCCTGCTAATGCTTAATTTTGCTCGTGTGGGTAGCCCCTTCCAGTCACACAAGAAAAGAATACCACCTGTGCTTAAGCATTTTCAGGATTGGGCCCCTATTCTGATATCATCCTAGATGGAAGTTCATTTTTTCTAACGTGTTCATATCATCTGCGTGTGGGGACCTATCCGTTACTTTTGAAATAAAAAAGTATTTTATCTACCCTTTTAATCTCACAGAATCCTTGTGGACGTTAAAGGAACTGAGCCTAAAAATAAATTACCCCTGAAATTTAGTGGCGTTTACTAGCCAAAGCACTCTCTTTTGGAATATCTCTGTCAAAAGACCAGGTGAAGAAGAATCTCCCTTCATCTTTCTTCTCGAGTTGAATGATTGATAATAGGAATTTTGATGTACGGTAGAGGGCATCAGCTTAGATTCTCAGGTTGAAAATGTAGTCTTTTGGCTAGCAACGCATATCAGATTCCATAGGCTGTTGTTTTTATGATCCCTTTCTTACATCCCCCCCGCCCCCCCCCCCGCAAAATGTTTTAGCCTTAAGTACTTGTTTCATGTTTGTCCTCTTTGCAGCAGAAAAGTTGATTTGTTTGTGTAACACCCAGGTGTGTTTGCGTGTGTGTGTTTGTAGTTTCTAAAAGGATGCTTTGAAAAGGCTGTTTGTTCTGAGTAGTTTGTAATTTGATGAGTGACTGAAAAGAGCTTATTCAGTTTGATGTGTTACTCTCAGCATAAATTGAAAACAATAGATTTGTTGTAGCCTGTTAAAAAAAAATGCCGTTTATCAAAGTGTTCATTTGTGCCCAGCGGAGAACCTTATTTCTGTTTAATATCTATAATTACATGCATGATTACAAAATACAAATTTCATGTCAATGGGATCTTTCTGTTATCTAAAGAGTTTGGGACCCAATGATAAGGGGTGAGGAGCAACCAATGAAAATCAATCATCAATATACAGTGGATCAGCTGTAAAGTTGTTGAAAGGAGTTGCACTCAGGTAGCTCGGTGCCTGCTTCTGCACCACCCTTAACTCTCACTAAAGGCCTGCTGCCACCGAGTGGGTCAGTGGGAGTGGAGAGCACAAGGCAGTTCTCAGGATTGGGCCCGAAGAGCCAAATTTGGCCCAGGGTGTCTCTGTGTAGGAGTGATGACAGAGGGTGTTTTTCCTGCTGAAGTGAGAGTCTGTGGTGGTGTAGTCAACACTTCTATTTTATTTTTTGCCTGCGTTAAAGAGTAGGCTATTATTGTAAATGCAACTACAACCATGTACTGCTAGTCTTATAACAGAAGCCAATCAGTTAAGTGTAAAATTACATTTGAAGTGAATTGCATTTGCCATTCTTATGGGAAGAACACTTTGTCTCATCAAAGTGCTGATTAGATTCCCTGTCTGTTTTGTATCTTCTTCCTAATTTGTCCTACTATGTGTTGTGGCAAATAACCTTTTTATATCATTCTGTGTTTACTTTTATAGGTCAGTTCTATAGACTGGTATTAGGCTTTGGGTTTTCTCCCAAGAATTTTAAAAGGACTCTCTGGAGGATGATATTGAAAATAAATATCCAGGGATGCTGAAACTAGGGGTGTTGCTGCACCCCCTGGCTTGAAGTGGTTTCCATTATATACAAGGTTTACAGTTTGGTTTAATGGCCTTCAGCACCCTCACTGTACAAATTGTTCCAGCCCCCCTGTAAAGATCTGTCTCTGTGTCCTTTGAATAACTTAATTGTGGTGGGTTTCAAATAGCTGCCAAGCTCATTGATTTAAGTAAATAAATTTTGGGAAAGCAATGGGACTAAGACTGGGGATGGCTTACAGGATGGAAAGCCTTTCACCCATAAGTCACAGGTTCAAACGCAGCCCCTGTTGGTAGTAACTGAAAGTTCTTACCATCTGATAGTGGATTGATAAACTACGTGAAACTGGTTGGTGGACCAGTTCCGAATGGACAAGAAGATTACAAAATCTCCACTAATGCTGCGGGCTCCTTGGGTGGTGGTGTGAGAAGAGAGCTTGAGGACTGACCAAACTCTCTTATTCATACAGGTACACACTCCAGGTCATGTTTAATGTACATTGGATATGGGGAAGTGCATGTGGAAAACCTGCTCTGTCCTGCCTTTCTCCTGCTGACAACAGTTCATCTTAATTAATTAGCCTCTTAGAGTTGGTTGGGCAACTCCCATCTTTTCATGTTCTCTGTATGTATATATACATATCTCCTCACTGTATGTTCCATTCTGTGCGTCCGATGAAGTGGGCTGTAGCCCATGAAAGCTTATGCTCAAATAAATTGGTTAGTCTCTAAGGTGCCACAAGTCCTCCTGTTCTTGCGGATACAGACTAACACAGCTGCTACTCTGAAACTAGACAACCTGAGAAGCTGTTCGTTGGATAAATAAAGGGGTTTGTCCTTCAAGGCTGTTAACTCAGCGTAACTTGTTGCAAATGTTTATTTTTAAAACCATTGTACTGACTGGGACCCCACAATAACAAACCAGTGTGCATGATGATGCTCTTCTCTGATTTGCTGTCAGGATTTTTCTCTTGTATGCAAACAGCAAGGAGATACTTTTCAAGTATCCCTTTTCTTTCTCTAATATATATAATTTTACTTACTGCATGGCAAGGATGGAGCATCTGAGGACAGCTGGGGAGGGAGCTATGTGTGTGTGTGGGGGGGCGACGCGATCAACATTTGTTCGCTCCCACAGGCCTGAACGCATATGGTCAGTCAGGATTTCAGACTAGCAACCTCGACAGCCTCCCCATCCCACAAAGTGTTAAGCTTACCGGAGAAAATATCGTAATGACTTTGGCCTCTCCATGAGAGTGAGGACAGACTGGAGGTGAAATTAACACTCCAATGTCCTTAGCTCTTAGTGCAGCAATTTTAGCTATTTTAGCAGCCGCTAGTGATACTGATGGAATTGCACTCACTGAAAGCCAGATTTTTCAGGGTATTTTAGGCACCTAGCTGCATTTTTAAGAGCACAAGATGCCTGGTCTCATTTAGTCCCTATATGGTCTGAGTTCTTGTTGCTATGCTTTACGTCAATTAAGCAATTCGTTGGAGGTGAAATTCACCCCTGTGCACAGGGCATCCATGTACCACTTAGATCCTACTTGAACCCTCTGATTTAAGTGGTGCATAGGCATTGTGCTGTCCCTTTGCACAACAGTGAATTTCACCATCTGGGCGTAGACCTTTGGAATTCCAGACGGATTTGCAGAGGTAAACTAGTTGGATTTTTGAGGCAAACTCTGCATGGGTTGCTCCATAACCGATGGCCCCATATTATGGTTGTTTTAGTGCCACCTTTGGCCCCAATTCAGCAAAGCATTTAAACCTGCATTTTAGTTTTATTGACTTCTGCTGAAGTGGTTTGTTGACTCTGCGGCTACGAACTCCGCCATCAGAAGGAGTTGCTGCACAATCTATGGGAAAGCTAGTGATTGGGCCACAAGAAGCTACAATTCTTGAACAGAGAGTTGGTCCATTTAGCCTAGTATTTTGCTGCTAGCTGAAGTCCTGACCCCCAGTTTGGGAACCCTTGCTGTAGAGGCTTATGCTCTTAGCTTTGGAGATCCGTGGTTCAGTACCCAGTTATGGTCTGGATGACAGTTGTCATGTCTGCACTTCTGAGAATAAGGTCCACAGTGTTTTTTCTTTAAAAACAGCAGGGTTAACACCCTACTGATCTACTAGGGGATTTCCCATTATCCTTATTCCACTACAGTCTGCAGCATATTCAGTGCTGGGAGAAATTCAGTAGCATCTATGGTGCTCAGCGATGCCAAAGAGCCAGGGACCTTTATCATCCTGACATTCCGCATAGAGTTTTCTCTTGTTTCCTTTAATAATCTTATACTTTCATTGCTATACCTGGAAGACTTTGCCTTCAGCCCAGTAGGCAATCAGTTACCTCCACAATCTGTGCTATTGTGACTTTGTGAATAATCAGCAAGAGTTGTTCTGAATCTACAGTGTTCATTTTCCTAGCAATGTAGTCTGCTTTTTATTCTTCCAAAGCTTTAAGGCTGGGATATCGAAAGGAGCTTACAGACATCAGGCACTCAAAGCCAGTTGGGCACAGAGGTCCTCTTGCACAGAGTTCATTGCATGATTGGGGCCTTAATGATCATTATGATATTTTTCAACCATCTATCTCCCACTTTGTTTTCCTTTAACTCCCTGTCCAGCTGGGAGTGCGAAGTGAGCTGCACGTTTGCAGAACGATTAAATACACTGGAAAATGCATCTGCACACAATAATGTTCAAATGATTTTTTTTCCCCAGGTTCAGCATATCAGTTTGCAGACAGCACTTTAGGTCCCCGTTACACTTCAGTTTTTAGGGTTTTTTATTAAAAATATCCCTCTTACATCTTTTTCCAAATTCTGCCTAATCAGGTAATTTCCTTTAGAACTAGTAGGATAATATTTATAATAACACTCAGAGCTTCTTTCCTCTAAGGCTCTCCAAGTGCTTTACAAACATACATGAATTAAGCTGCACTAGGAGATGGCTTGGCTGTAATAATATCCCCTTTTCCGATATAACTGATAGTAAACTGAGGTTATGGGGGTAGTAGAGCTAGGAGCTGGATCACGGACTCTTGAGTCCAAGGGCCTGTTCTCCAGCTACTGGGCCACAGTCACTCATGGATTCCTGGATGTGAAGGGTAGGGTACTCAGCCCCATCTCAGAAAGATCAAGAAGGATTATATCCGACTGGTCAGATCTGCCTGCATTCTTGGAGCATGTCCGTCACCATAGTATCTGGGCACTTTACAAACGTACAGCCTGTTTCTGCCACCTTTACTCATACTTAGTTGTTGTACTTCCCCTTTCAAGTTAGTCCCATTCACTACTTACCATAAAGGCAGCAGATACGAACCCTGAATTCCTACCAGTTCACCTGAGAATAGCACTGGTGTTAACTCTGGAAAGTTACTTGCCCATCATACGCAGTCAGGGAATATGCATGATGTGAAACTGCAACAAGGGATGGGAGAAGAGAGCAATCGATTTAAAAACTGAAACGACACCAAAATATGTAGACTTGGAATTTAAGGTTGTTATTTTACAAATTTTTCCATAGGCATTGGCAATTTGCTAGCTTGTTCACACTTGCATAAGCAATACATTGACAAGACATATTCCCTGATCTCTGTCAAATGATGCAATTCCCATTCCTTGATTAGCTTATACTTTTTTATTTAACCATCAAACAGTCCTTCTTTATTTGTTTTCATTCATGCACAAAAATGCAGCGGTGGCATGATGTTTGATAGTGCTTTAGTCTCCAGCTTATTAAAATTCAGTTCTCATAATTTCTTGTTGACAGCCGTGCATGAGATAAGAGAATTTGATACTGACACAGCAGCTTGCAAATTTGGTATATTTGTAATATGACTGATGATGTGTGTTTGTAGCTGAGCAGCAATTATATTTATATTTGATACCCTGATGACTCAGTTGACCAGAGGCATTGTTTTCCAAATATCTGAAGAATTCATGTACATTTGAGGGAGGCTGAAGGGCTCAGTGCTTTGGGAATGGGCTAGAGAGCCTTTCAGTTCTAGGTAATGTCACAGAGAGAAGCAAGAATTACAAAGAGCAGCGGAAGAGACTGAAGATAATTTGGGGCAAGGTTCCCTAGGCCTTAAGAGTTTTGGAGAACAGGGGCTTCATTGTTTACTAGCAGCTAGCTCAAGTTACCAGGAGTAAGGAGATCTGGTTTCTAGTATCAGTTTCGCTGCCATCTTGCTACATAATTATGGGCAAGTCACTCAGGTCAACGTTTTCAAAAGTGGCCATTGATATTTTGATACTTCAGTTTGTAGGAGCTCAGTCTGGGGAAATGGCTGTCCCTGATTTTCGGAGATGCATGTTGAAGTCAAAGAGAGCGATGGGCGCTCGGCATTGCTGAAAAACCAGGTGGAAGAAACCATTGGCTTAACCCTCATTCTGTGTCCGTCCATCTGTCTGCACAGTAGGGATGAATTCTCACCTATGGTTGGAAAGTTCTAGAAAGTGCTGGGGTGAAAGTTGCTGTATTAATGCAAAGTATTATTACACAGTCTTCAGTGAGCTTTTGAGGCCATGAGAGCGCGAGCAAAACATAAAGTTAGGGAAACAGGGCCTAAAATCAGGAAGGATGCTGCACCAGGAAGCCACAGAAGTGGTTTGAGATTAAATGTTTCCTGTGGGTTAGATGCTCTTGGCAAAGTCCGCGTAACCTGGGCTTGCCCTGAGATTTTCATTATTGTGTGCAGGGTCTTAGCTGTGTTTGCTTCTTCCAGTGAGGTTGCCACCCAGCAGGCTTCTGGGGAAACCCGCAGGTGTCTAGACCTGTGGGTCCGCTCTCCAAGGAGGGACAATCCAACAATTGTCTGGAGATGCTTGCTGGCATTATGAGTTCCCTGCACTCCCATTATGCTGAAGTCACTTCGGTTAGTTACCAGTCCTGGGGTGTTAGGACTGCCCCGTAGATTGGTGTGTTAATTACTGTGGGGCTGTGGGAACCAGGAACAATGGATAATTCTGGGACATGGGTCACAGTACAAAAGAGGCTGAGAGCTGTTGTTGTAGACTAAGTAATGGTGGTAAGAGACTATGAACCAAGAGGACCAAGGACAGTAGAGGCTTGTAAGAGAGACGATATTTCCTGGCTCTACAGCTAGAGTAAGGATAACTTTGCAGTGTTATTTATTAGGATGTAATGTGGCACAGGCTCGAGGCTATAAATACCAAAGATGTCATGATGCTTCAGCGCAAACCAGCCAGGCTCTTGTTGTATGAGTTAAGTAATCTCATCTATTACTTACTCTTCTGATCTTGTTAGTCTTTCCCTTTTTCAGATCCCCTCAACGAGCGCCCACAGTGATGGAGCAGTTGGCGAAAGATACCTCAGTGATTATCATTAGCGTAGCGTCCTGTCACTCGCAGTTGCAAATCTCTGTGTGAGTCTGCTTGGTGAGGTGTGGGGGCTGGGGCATTGGCCCCTTGTGTAGGTGGCTTTTGGGGAATAGCTTTCGCTTCTCACCATGCCTGATTAGCTGGCAGGTCTATGTTTGAAAGCTAAATTGCTGCTCTCTATTCCTCACTCTGACATAGAACGGGGAACTAAAACCTGCGCTTTCAAGTGCAGAAGATGAACCAGAAGAGGGTGCCGCATTCCAACACTAGAAGACCAAGTGAGGAATGGATTTCTATCATTAGACTTTCTGGTCTATGCTCCTAACACCTGTCTTGTGATTCCCCATGAGCCTTTTACAGAACTGATTGTAAAGAAATTGTATCTTATTGATTACCATTGACTTGGGATGTAGGTGCTAGGACAGCTGGGTCTATATTTAAAGCAAAAGAAACATGAAAGTCTTTTTCACCATGTATGAGCCTGTGATCAAACATCCATGACATTTAAAATACAAGCCCTGCCTAGAGAGGGGTTGAGGAGGGACAGATTTTCCCTGCCTACCAAGAGATGGCAGGAACATTGAGGAGGGCCTTTGGAGCCTGGCTAATTTGAGACCTGGAGGACCTTGCTGCCAGGGTGGGGAGGGGGGCAATTAAGACCTGCAGTTTCCTTGCACAGATAGACCATAAATGGATTATTTGGGAGACAGAGGTGGCAAACGTGCCCTTGGGTAGGGCAGGCTCGACATGCAGGGACCTAGGACTGTATTGAACCTGAAGCTTGGAGAGTTCTCTGTTTCCCATTCTGCTTATGTTAACTTCCTTATTATAAGCACTGTCCCTTGAGGACGTGACTTTGCTGCCTGCTTTTCTCTCTCTCTCTTTTTGGCGGAGCCATTCCTCCCTATTACTTCACCCTGGAGGCAGTTCCCCCTCTAAACTGAAATTTCATGCTCCTCCTCTGTGAGGTGCACGCTGCAAATTAGTCAACACAGACCCCAAGACCTCCACCTTTTGACATACCTGTTTCCACCATGTTCCCTCTATTATTCACCTGTCTCTCTCCTTGTATGATTGCTGGTTCAAGGATCCAAGAGCTTGCCTTTGTTTCCTCCACTGGAGAGAGAGAGGGTGAACCTTTTATAATGTTGACAATAGTGTAAGTTTAAAAGCATGTATTTGGTGGGAATACGATTTCCTGGGTTCTGTGAGGGCTCTACGGAAAGTAGGAACACGTGTGTTTTATCTCTTTCCAAGGTGGGGTTCTCCATTTTTCCTGGAAGTAGTAGTCCAAACCAGGAGAGCTGACAATTTCAAGTTTATAAATAGCTTTTTTGCTGTGACAGTAAAAAAAGATTTATGCCTCCGTTGATGCAGAGTAGGGCCAGTGATGGCTGTATCTGGGATGGGTAATGGGGGAGTCTCTGAGACTTGAGTCACAATCTTTACTTGCCTTTTAATTCTTGCAAAAACATGGCATTTGCAGAAATCAACATATGTTTGTTTTCCTAATTGTAAAAAGTCAATGTGATGTCGCTTGGCTTGTGCCCTCATAGGGATCGAAAAGTGTGTGGTCTTGGCCATAGCAAGAATTATTGTCTTTTGCTGAAAGCCTCCAGTTTATGGCTCCACTGTACGACCTTAGGGCATGAGCCTGGTTCAAAGGAGTTTACTGTTTCTTCAGCTCTTTCAGTTTAGGGCACAAGTAACTCTTTGCACCCATGTGCACCCAGGTCCCAGCCTACCCCTTCAATCTATCTCTTTGAGCGCTTGCCCGAAGAAGCGAGAACTTTTTCCAAAACTGCTCCAATGTGGCTCTGATGCTCCTCAGGAATAACACCCTGAGGTGTTGTTAAACACATTTCCCAGCACATGAGTGTTGTACTTCCACGGTGCCACCAAGATTTGCTCACACAGCTAGAATAGGTGCTGGAATGACGGGGGCTAGGGGTACTGCTGCACTCTCTGGCTTGAATTGTTTCCATTATAGGCAAGGTTTATAGTTTGGATCAATGGCTCTCAGCATCCCCACTATACAAACTGTTCCAGCACCCTGCCTGCTAGTTAAGGTTATTGTAAAGTAGACTTGAGCTACAAGCCTCTTGGCCGGTAATGGGTAGGACTTTCCAGTAGTTTTCCTAGGCAAACAGATACACACAATGCAAATGTGCTGCTTATGACAGATGACTGTTTGTAGGATCTCATTAAGTCAAGTGTCAATCCATCACCTTTAAGCAAATTGCCCATCCTCATTTCCATAGAACTAACTGCGTCTAAATAACTTGGGATGAAAATTGGTCGACGCTGGCCAGGAGCTGAACAGTGAGAACAGGCCATCCCTCGGTTTTGGCCATAATGATTTAACCATGACTAATTACTCATTCCACTGCCTCCTTAACAATAAAAAAGGCCCTAAAACTCCCCAAGAACTTGATCCACTTTCTTTTGCTCTTGCTGATCATTCTTGGCCTCTTCAGAGAAGTATAGGAGAGGGCTGCATTTGTGTAACAATTCTGCTTACAACTTCACCCCCAAACTGAGCTGTCTTTGCGCTTCCAGTAAAAAGCTGTGTTTTGGGGCTCATGTATGACTCTGCAGGATGAAGTTTGCTATAGGAGCATTGTCTGTGGGGTGAATTCACATCCCTTACACATGTGCATCACCATTCACTTAATGGAGCAACTCCTGATTTACATTCGGGTAAGGAGGAGAATCAGGCTCTGAATTTCCTGGATTGCAGTAGGCCCTCCATGCTATTTGAATGCTGTGTTTTTGTGGTTTAATTTGACAGCAGCCTCTACAGAAGGCAGATTCTTCATCCTGTGATCATAAAAGGGTCCCCCTCTCGTGCACCTTTCTTTTCTGCATTATTTATTTTTTAATAAACTTTAGTAACCTTAACATGCCCAATTATTTGCTTTTATCTTTGGCAATTATGCCTTATCTGCTATGGAAAAACAAACTCTCATTTTATTCACCTGAAGAATCCTCTTTCATTTCTTCATCTTTATTAATGTACCCAGAATGTCTGAATGGCCTTACACTGGCAAATCAGGACATTTTCAGCTTCCTGAGGTGATGGCTTGAATGTTTGAAGAGGAAACACTTCAATGCTACACAGTGTGTGTATTTGGTTACATTTCCATCATATAATCAAAACGTTACGGATGATCATTGTCATCCTAAGGAATGGAGCACAGTTGATAACAGTACAAGTCTGAGCAGAGGTCTCCCATCTCTTCAGAGAGTGCTCTGCCCACTGTGTTAAGGGATATTCTGATGTGGGCATCTGTCATAAACAGATAGTTAAGGGTTAATGTCTCTTTTACCTGTAAAGGATTAAGAAGCTCAGTAAACCTGGCTGACACCTGACCAGAGGACCAATAGGGGGACAAAATACTTTCAAATCTTGGTGGAGGGAAGTCTTTTGTTTGTTGCCTCCTTTGTTTCTGCGGGGGTTGTTCGCGCTTGGACAAGAGGCGACCATACGTCAATCCCAGGCTCTCCAAATCTTCTGAATCAGTCTCTTCATGTTCAAACCTTCGTAAGTAAATAGCCAGGCTAAGCGTGTTAGTCTTATTTTCTTTGTTTTTCCTCGAACTTTAAATGTTCCTTCTTTTGCTGACAGGATTTACCTCCTATTTGCTGTAACTTTGAACCTAAGGCTAGAGGGGGTTCCCTGGGCTATATAATCTAATCACCGTAAAGTAGTTTCCATCCTGATTTTACAGAGAATTTTTACTTTTCTTTTCTTTTAATTACAAGGTTTCTTTTAAGAACCTGATTGATTTTTTTCTTTGTTTTAAGATCCAAGGGGATTGGATCTGTGTTCACCAGGAAATTGGTGAAGTCCCTCAAGGCAAACCAGGGAGGGAAATGTTTTGAGGGGACAGAAAGTGCTCCAAACACTGAAATTCTGGATGGTGGCAGTGTACCAGATCTAAGCTAGTAATTAAGCTTAGAAGTGTCCATGCAGGTCCCCACATTTGTACCCTAAAGTTCAGAGTGGGAAAGGAACTTGACAGCATCCCTCAGATGGGTCCCTCAGATGGGTTCCTTTGCCTCTCTTCCTCTGGTTTGTTGATTGCACTGGGGCTTAGATGTGTGATGGGCACCCAGATGCCTAGTACATGTGCCCAGAGGCACCCAGGGAACTTTCAAGCAAAAATTTAGGCTCCAAGTTATCAGCCAAGTGGGGGTTTTGTGGATCACAGTGGTACCTAAAACAGGGGCTTAGGCACTTAAACTGCAGACTTAGGCACTTAAGTCTCTTTATAGATCTGGGCCTTGGGCTTCTGAATCATTTAGATGCTTTGGAAAACTTTATCCAAGATGCATAAAGGAGCATCCTAACTGTGTAATTACAGGCAGCAAACCACGCATATCAAAAGCAAAACTCCTTATAAACTGTCAGCGATTGTGAACACCTCTCAACACGGAGTGGAATAAAATTTATTTTTGCTTTCAAGCAAAGTGAAGGCAGTAAAAGCCACTTTGCACTTCAGTCCTTTTTATAGGGAACCATTTTATGTGCTATTTCTCCTTGGACATGCCTTGTTTCTGGGATAGTTCAGTCAATGGTCTAATCTAATACATCTGGCCATGCCGTGCTCTTCAATGTGGTTTGAGTACATTCATCAGGGATCGGTTTCATCCCTCGTCCAATAGTCGCGTTTATTCTGCTATGGCAAAACACCTCTTTGATTCAGGATTATACCTATTGCAGGATTTATGGGAAGAAACTTTCCTAAATAGGTTTGAGTCCCTTGTCTGTTTTTTAGACCACCGAGCTGCAGACACCCCACCAGAGACCCTTCTGTGTTTGTGAAAGACTTCTTCTGGTCAGTCTCCATTGCAGAGTACACTGCTTCATGGTCATGGGCACACCGCCGGGTTTTGGTAAATCTCTGGTGCGAGGCCAGCAAAACAGTGGATAGTGGTAAAAGTACCAGGAATGATCATGCATAGCAGCTGGCAGCACTGCAAATTTACTGGACCTGTGACCAGTGCATGGAGCAAATTAAGTTCCCAAGACTAAATACAGGAACACCAGGGACCAGAACCATATCATGGGCAACTCACGAGATGGTTTTATGATCAGTTTGACAGGATGCTGGGGACTGTGCTCAGCACGGAGCCAGCAGTGGTTCATGAGGATCTGGGTGGCTGGTATGGTGCCCTACTGGCTCCGGAATCCAGCATGAGAACTAATGAGAGCCAGTGGCAGATGCTGAGTGAGGACAGGGGAGTGATTCGTTGCTGAAAAGGGTCCCAGAGGAGGCTTTGCAGCAGGAACAGTAGCAGCACATTGTGGGGCTGCACTAAGAGTGTGTGGTATACAGGGAAGGAAGGGAAAGGAGAAAGGAGGGTTAGGGGACATGAAACAGGAGGGGATTTCTGTCTTGTACATGGTTTTACTGTTTGCATTGTTCATGCACTTTTTTGGGGGGGGGACGGGTAAGGTTCTGTTATGGGTGTTTTGGTGTGGTACTGGGAGCTGACCTGCTTGGTAGTGGGTTAATATTGTACTTTTCTAATACATGTTTGTAAATAAAGCTTTTTATTTTAATAAGAAAGTTTATTGTTATCACTGCATCACATTATACAATGTGTATTTAAAATAATAAATATAAACACCTGAGCAGGGACAAGTAGGAATTAATATGCAAACACTATTCCTCAGAACATTTATCTACATCAGTCCATACTTAAGTCATTTCTTTACATCAGTCCGTACTGTGAATCAACCCCCTCCCCCATTGATAAATGCTCATGTCATTAATAAATACATTGCATGGCAATCATCTCCACCCACCCCCTATAGCCCCAGAAGCACATTCATACAGCTACTGTTCTCCCTCTTCCATTGGCCCATGCAATTCCATAAGATGGGAGCACGAATCATGTGTTGCCCGGGTGCATCCAGTGGCAGTGGTGACAGGTGCCCTTTCTGGCTGAGTGTAATGGGCCAGCGGCCCCTCGCTGCCATAGTCCCGTTCGGGGAAATGGCTCACTTCTGGCTTCACAAACGCTGTAATGAGCACAAGCCACAATGATGTGGACAGCACTGATGTTACTGGAATCCAAATGGGTCTGTAGACCTCTCCAGCAAGATTTCAGTCTGCCAAATGCACATTCAGTAACCATTCTACACCTGTTGCGAGTGTACTGATACTGTCTTTTGCCAGGGCTTCTGAAATCAGGGTGTGGTTTCATAAGCCGAGGCAAAAGAGAGGTGCGAGGTCTTTCAGATTAATGGTAGGGACAGTAACTCTGTTTATGACAATACCATTTGGTGGGAATAGTGCCCCAGCCTGTCCATGAATGTAGATTCCTGATCAGCAAAAATCCTGGAAACATGAACTTTTCCAGTGCAACCCATGTTAACATTCATAGATCATCCTCTGTGGTCCATGAGGGCCTACACAGCAATGGACTAGCGACCTGCTGTTTATGTACTCATGTCATTCTTGAGGAGGGCAAAGTATGGGCACACAAGTCCCTTCAATGGCCCACGCACAGTCTGGAAACCCCATTCTCTTGCTGGAGGATTTTCTGCACCTTGAAGTCTTTAAACCACAAGTTGAGGACTTCAATAGCTCAGACATAGGTTAGGGGTTTGTTACAGGAGTGGGTGAGTGAGATTCTTTGGCCTATGTTGTTCAGATCAGACTAGATGATCATAGTGGTCCCTTCTGACCTTAAAGTCTGTGAGTCTAAAACCAGAAATTACTTCAGGAATATCTTTTATGCCCTCCGTGTTGGAGTCAACAACACCCCTGATCGCCTCAGAAAACTCCGCCACCATTTTACTCACCATTGACTTTCTAATATTAAACTGATTGGCAACAGATCTGTAGCAGCATGGGGTCACCCTGTATCTGGACTGGTAAAGCCTGTCTCATGCGAGTGTCTTAAGGCTGGAGGGCTGAGGCAAGCTGCTCACAAAGCTCCAGAAACGTAGCTTTCTTCATGAGAAAGTTGTGGACCCATTGCTGGTCATTCCAGGTGCGCATGATGATGCGATCGCGCCAGTCTGTGCTTGCAGCCCTGCGGTGTATATAGGGGGCATCAGTGTCTGTGTCGACCATCGTGAGCAGCATCAGCCATTCTGAGTCTGCAATGTCTGTATCATTGTCCTCCTCTTCCACCTGCTCCATCATAAGCTCTGTCAGGAGCCTTTGGTGGTTCAGAAAATGCTGCTGAAATGTCTACCAATGTCTCATGGAATCCCTGCCTGTTTCCTGACACAGGAGTGAAAGCACCAGCAAGAGTCTTTGCTTCAGTCTTCACGGCTGAGGATGTTAGGGAGATTCCCAAACCTGACCCAGAATTGTCACAGATTGAAGTGTCATTAGAGAAGGTTTTGGAATGAATTGATAAACTTAACATTAACAAGTCACCGGGACCAGATGGCATTCACCCAAGAGTTCTGAAAGAACTCAAACGTGAAATTGCAGAACTACTAACTATGATTTGTAACCTGTCCTTTAAATCAGCTTCTGTACCCAATGACTGGAAGATTGCTAATGTAATGCCAATATTTTAAAAAGGGTTCTAGAGGTGATTCCGGCAATTACAGATCGGTAAGTCTAATGTCAGTACCGGGAAAATTAGTAGGAACAATAGTAAAGAATAAAATTGTCAGACACATAGAAGAACATAAATTGTTGGGCAAAAGTCAACATGGTTTCTGTAAAGGGAAATGGTGTCTTACTAATCTATTAAAGTTCTTTGAAGAGGTCAACAAACATGTGGACAAGGGGGATCCAGTGACATAGTGTACTTGATTTCCATGAAAGCCTTTGACAAGTCCCTCACGTAAAGGCTCTTATCGTATATTAAGTTGTCATAGATAAGAGGGAAAGATCCTTTCATGGATTGTAGAACTGTTAAGACAGGGCAACCAAGGTAGGAATAAATGGTAAAGTCAGAATGGAAGAAGGGTAACTAGGTGTTCCCAACAGGTCCCTCGAACCAATCCTTATCACACTTATTCATAAATGACGGAGAAGGGGGCAAAAAGTGAGGTGACCAAAGTCGGCAGATGATCTAAACTGCTCAAGATAGTTAAGACCAAAGCAGACTGTGAAGCCAATTAACAACGATCTACCACAACACTCACGTGATTGGGCACAAATGGGCAAATAAATTCATGTGGATAAATGGAAGGCTATGCACATTGCGGAAACACCACCTACTACATACAATATGATGGCGGCTAATTTAGCTACAACTAATCAGGAAAGAGATCTTGGAGTCATCGTGGATAGTTCGCTGAAGATGTCCATGCAGTGTGCAGCGGCAGTCAAAAAAGCAAACAGGATGTTAGGAATCATTAAAAAAGGGATAGAGAATAAGACGGAGAATATCTTATTATCCTTATATAAATCGATGGTATGCCCATATCTTGAATACTGCGTACAGATGTGGTCTCCTCATCTCAAAAAGGATATACTGGCATTAGAAAATGTTCAAAGAAGGGCAACTAAAATGATTAGGGGTTTGGAACGGGTCCCATATGAGGAGAGATTAAAGAGGCTAGGACTTTTCCGCTTGGAAAAGAGGAGACTAGAGGGGGATATGATAGAGGTCTATAAAATCATGAGTGATGTGGAGAAAGTGAATACGGAAAAGTTATTTACTTGTTCCCATAACATAAGAACTAGGGTCCACCAAATAAAATTAATGGGCAGCAGGTTTAAAATAAATAAAAGGAAGTCGTTCTTCACACAGTGCACAGTCAACCTGTGGAACTCCGTGCCTGAGGAGGTTGTGAAGGCTAGAACTATAACAGGGTTTAAAAGAGAACTGGATAAATTCGTGGAGGTTAAGTCCATTAACGGCTATTAGCCAAGATGGGTAAGGAATGGTGTCCCTAGCCTCTGTTTGCCAGAAGCTGGGAATGAGCGACAGGGGATGGATCACTTGATGATTATCTGTTCTGTTCATTCCCTCTGGGGCACCTGGCATTGGCCACTGTCGGCAGACCAGATACTGGGCTGGATGGACCTTTGCTCTCACCCAGTATGGCCATTCTTATGCTCTTATGTTCTTAAGAGGAGTTCTCCAAACAGCACCTCCTCCCAGTTGCTGGCTGCAGTAGCTGGGAGTGCACCGACCAAAATGACTGCTCGCCAGGATGTGTTGGTGGACTGTTTGTCCAGGCTGCCCGCTACAGGAAATTCAATCAAGTTTTCCCACAGTGCACCATGCTCAAAAGGCTAGAGCAGTCACATTTCAGGAGTGTGCTAGTCAGTGGTTCCCAAACTGTGGGTCATGACCTGAAGTGGGGTTGCATCATCAGCAGGTGGGGTCATGGAAGATGTGATTTTTATCTGCAAAGTGTGACCTCGCATGTGCCATATCTACAAGGTCACTCTGTGCGAAAGATGCTATTTTGTAGAGCAATATGGCACCCCCCATGTGGCGTGACCTCACGTATACCATGTGAGCAAGGTCACACTTTGTGGAAGATACCATATTGCTCTACAAAATGGTGTTCTCCATGCTGTGGCTGTGCTAGCAAAAAGTTTGGAAACCGCTGTTCTAGGGAGTCTGGGATGTGGTTGGTTTGACTCAGGTCTGTGTGCTGCAGTGTGGATACCTGAACCACAGTTCAAGCCTGGATTAGAAAATTCTTAGTGTAGAGCTAACAGTCAGTGTAAACACTCAAGCCCTGGGATCTGTAACCCAGGGTCAGCTGACTTGTGTCTCATTAACTGGATTTACACTCCAATGTACACATAGTCTTTCTCTTTTTTCCCATGATATGCCCACATTGTGAATACTGTGTGCAGATCTGGTCACCCCATTTCAAAAAAGATATAGTGGTATTGGAAAAGGCACAGAGAAGGACAACAAAAATGATTAGGGTTACAGAACAGATTCCATCTGAGGAGAGATTAAAAACATTGGGACTTTTCAGCTTGGAAAAGAGACGACTAAGAGAGGGGATATGATAGAGGTCTATAAAATCTTGACTTGTGTGGAGAAAGTGAATAAGGAATTATTTTCTCCTTCACATAACACAAGAACCAGGGGTCACCAATGAAATTAATAGGCAGCAGGTTTAAAACAAACAAAAGGAAATATTTTTTCACACAACACACAGTCAACCTGTGGAACTTATTCCAAGGGGATGTTGTGAAGGCCAAAACTATAACAAGATTTAAAAAAGAACTAGGTAAGTTCCTGGAGGATAGGTCCATCGATGGCTATTGGCCAGGATTGGCAGGGATGCAACACCATGCTCTGAGTGTCCCTAGCCTCTTTTCCAGAAGCTGGGAAT
Organism: Chelonoidis abingdonii; assembly: GCF_003597395.2. Lineage (NCBI taxonomy): Eukaryota > Metazoa > Chordata > Testudines > Testudinidae > Chelonoidis > Chelonoidis abingdonii. The sequence goes on from NC_133791.1 coordinate 13,836,499, forward strand.
GGGTGACAGGGGATGGATCACTTGATAATTGCTCTCTTCTGTTCATTCTGAAGCACCTGCCATTGGCCACTGTCAGAAGACAGGGCTAGATGGACCATTGTTCTGACGCAGTATGGCTGTTCTTATGGGTGAAGGCTACATTAAACACCATGGTAATAGGGGACTGATCTGGCATATCTTTGCTTGTGTGAACAGTCCTTTCTCACATGAATAATCCCTTTGATTTCAAGTGAACTACTTGTGTAACTAAAGATTTGGAGGATTAGGTCTGTGATGGGGTGGACTAGGCCCAGAGGCCCCTGCTGGAGGCCTCAGGGTCCTACACACCCCATCCCAGAGAGGAGCAGAAGAGAAGTCCTCCAAGCAGTCTAGAAGGGTTGGAGGGAAGCAGCCAATGAGGGAGGCTGCAGGGAGCAACCAATCAGGGCCCAGCAGGCTCACATAAAATGAGCTGCAGGGCCAGAGTAACTCAGTTGTTGGCTGGTGCTGGAGGAGAGAGTATGGTGTTTCTGGTTGGCTGAAAGAGTTGCAGGACCACGGACAGCTCAGTGCTGGAGGGGATGCACGGGAGCAAGAGAGAGCTCCTGGCTGGCCGCTGGGATTGAGTAAGGACTGCGCGCAGAGAGGACTGCAGTAAAACAGTGTCTCCAGGGAGGAGACACTGGGCATGTGGCCCCATACCAGGGCCAGGACAAGTTAAAGAGTGTATACCCCGGAAGGGGTTTGTTCTGTTTCACAAACAGACTCTGTGTGTGTGACTCAGCCAGAGGGCTGAGTCACTGAAAAGCCACCTGAGAAACCAGTGAAGGGATCACCATAAACTGAAAGACAGCAGACACAACCAACCAGAAGGGGACACTTGCGAGAGGCGGGTGCCACCCTGTTACAGGGTCCTTAAATTTCATGGTAATGGGTGACTTAGAAATACCAAATATAGGTAGAAAATGAGTCATGTATTGATGTCACAGTTATAGAAGTTTTAATTGACAGTGAATGTCATTTCTTTTCCAATGATTGGCATTGGCTAGCACTGACAATCGAAGACGTTGGTTAGCGAGGTCTGCTCAACCAGCATACCTTGAGTCGAACCAGGAGATTCTGCTTTGGAAGGTAGATCAGTCTGCATGGCCCATTTATTCATTGGACTCTCTCCTGAGACTTCTAGCAAAGGCACCAAGTATAGTCAGTTGTGGTGGTGGTTTTTTTGGGATGGACACCTGTCCACTGAGAACTGTACTGAAATCCACCAATTTATATCACATATGCCACTGAGCAGCCATCAGAGGATAATGACTATAAGTCGTTATCAGCCTCACCTGGGTTCGTATTCATGATCTAAAAGTGAAAGTCTTTCAGTCTCGGACAACTGAACTTTCCAGTTCCCCATTTAGTAACTTTAGCTGACAGATTTTCCTAGTGTACTAACTGTTACATTTTACAGTGGGGTTTACATTTATGTTGTAGGGGGGGCGGTGTTTTGTTTTTTAGTTTAGGAATAAAGCAAGATCAGCTGTCTCTAGCCATGTTGGTTTTGGTGCTGCTTCTACATTTTGTTTCTCTTAACTAAACAGACTTTTTCCATATCTCAGTGCCACACTTATATCAGACTAGCGCTGGGTTGTTACTGGATCTGCGTGGGTTTGTGTGAATTGCCCTTTGTACTAGCTTTAATTAGCAGGTAGGAGAAGGGCTGGGGAGAGGTTGGCGCTTATAGATTAACCTCAAAACTTTCAAAAGTGGCCTCTGATTTTGGGTTGTTAGATTCCTGCTTCTGAAAATCAGGCCCAAGGCATCTCAAGTTGGGTCTCATGGTGAATCAGTGGATACTGTACTCCTGAAAATGTCAGGATCAGTTTCTGGATACTCAAAACCTATTCCTTGTAGCATTGGCTGGGGACAGTTTTGCTTCTGTGTTTAACTCTTAAAGGGAAAATTGGCTTAGTGCCTTGAGAATTTTGAGTTTCCTGCTGGCCTGTTTTCCTTGCAGCTGGTGATTAAAGAATCCAAACAGGGAATATTTTTGCTTAAATAAAACTACTGAGAAAGTGCTCTCATTTGTTAATTTATTTTGGGTCATTAGTGGAGAAGCAAATATTAGCTTTCCCACCACCCCTCGGCAATGTAATTCTGCACATTTCTCCTGGCCTCAACCATGCTTTAATAAGGAAAAACAAATGAGTGATGATGTCTCCCTAATAAGAAGTTGGTGGGGAGAAAGAGAGAACTTGGACTGATGCTCTCAAGACAAGTTTATTCCTATATTTGCTATCAGCAGTAAAAGACATTTGCCAAACAAAATGGCTTAAATGGGAGGTTGAGTTGATATAATCGGTTACAAACAGGTCTGGTAGGTGGAGGTAGAGTCAGTGTCCAGGATAATTAGTGGAAATTTATTAAACATTCTCTGGCTCCCCTTGGGCTTGTTTTCTGCATGTCTTGAGTTTCTGTAAGCGTGTGTACGTAGTTCAGAGGGCAATACCATTAATTAGACCAACATGAAAGACTAATAAAAGGTATATCCCTCTGTAGTATACTGGATTTATCCCTGATTAGCAGAGCTGCTCTCATCTCATCCTGAGTCTCTGTATATGTCCCTAGGATAGCAGTATGAAATTCATAATTAAAATTGCAAAAGAATTTTCATTATTCCTTCAATAAAAAATGGGTATAAAAATGTTAAAGCAATGAAAAAAAGGACCAAAAGCTTAAAACAATAATGCACATGTTAAAGCCATGAAGATAGTGTAGATTTCAGTTGGGTTTGTAACTAGCAACTGAAAGATTTGCATTTGGGAAATTTAGGAGAGCTAAAAATGTTATTTCTAATGACAAAATAGTTGAGATTTTATATACTAAAAAATTTAGTTCTCTTATGCAATTTTTGTTAGTTCTCTGGTTCTTTGATTCTGTTGACTTTTCAGGGGGGAATTGAGGACACTTGGCACCTTGCAGAATTGGGTCCCTAAAAATATGAATTGCAAATGCTTGCTGCCTCTTAGGATCTAACTTGCTATGGGGCAAATTCTCCCAGATGTGTGATGCATGATGCAATTTTGTTTTGGAAGAAAAAAGATTAACCACGCTTTGGACGCTACTTATCACATATAAGGTCAGAATGGCCCCAATCTAGTTATTCTGGAAACCTGTGAGTGATTTAAAATAAAATCCTTATGAAGATGAACTTCCTACTAGACTCTTCAGTTTGTCTTGGGCTTCCCATCGAAATTACAGCCCAGATGACTTTTTTTTTTAATTTTCTTTCATTCGACATTTCTCAGCCTTGGGAGACACTGCCCTCTTCTCCTTCCTTTCCTGTAGTGAGGTAGGTAGATATGGACAATGGATGATGAAGGAACTCACCTTAAGCAGAATGCAGCAGATGGTTACCGTTGTAAAGCTTTCTTGTAAAACCAGTGGCTAAGACCTTTCTCTGATGCTGTCCTCTTTGGGTTGGCATGAGAGGCCTGCAGCCATCTCATTAGTTATGCTGTTTTTCGTTGCAGCATGATAAAAAATGATCACAACGGGGCAAAAAATAGAAAAACAAAGATGCTGCAGTTCTGACTTAAATGTGTTAAATCAAGAATATTCTCAGCTCTGCAATCCATAACTTAACTGCCTCGTTGCCTAGATCTTGCAGTCCCACCCCATAGACTTCTCTATTGAGGTGTTCTATTGTACTGGACTAAAGTCCATCTTAATATGTATGTTATATAGAGGAGTCTATTTCTATCTGTATGTGTATGCATAGCTCCCATTAATGTCAATGGGAGTTATAGACGTGTGTCCAGAGCAAAATTGATCATAGAATATCAGGGTTGGAAGGCACCTCAGGAGGTCATCTAGTCCAACCCCCTGCTCAAACCTGCTATCTTGTAGATAGGAATATGGTGCACAAAACACTGTATTTATCACAATGTGCATACTTAAGGAATTCTGGAGAGATAAATATTGTCCCTTGCAGTATGCATCATCTGCTTGCAAAATTTTACCCCGTGCTTTGCCCAATGGAGTATCTGAGAGCACAAAATGCTGTGGGTGTCCCCCCTTCTTTTTGTTGATGCAAGAGACATTCCCATTTCATAATTGCAGAAAAAAGATTCTATCTGCAGCAATATAAAAGGAAATTGTATTATTCATAGGCAAATGATTGTGGATGTTGTTAAAAATATGGTGACCGGCAATAACAAGTTCCTGGTCTGGTGGTGAACTCAGTAAACATGTTTACAGTAACTGTCTCTGTGACAAGTATAATCACAAAAGAGGAATCTTGTGCATGGGGGAAACTTTCTGATTATGTACTGTGTGACTTTCACATGTTACAATCTGCCTATGGCAGGCAGTTTCCTTCCTGCCCGTTTATGCAGGCAAGTACGAACTTGCTTTGTTAGTTATTTTGCCTTTCATAAATGATGAATAACAGGGAAGAGTAGGTACTTTTTTGATGATAGAATGAACATTTTTTTTGCATTCGTATGAGTCAAAAAGTGCTGACAAGTGTAGAAGTCACTGACTCATGGTTTAACTGTGGTAAGAGTTGGTCTGTGCTTTTTTTCAGTGCTACCCTTGTGCTTTGCCAGAGTTATTTCTGTGGGCTGGGGCTTTAAACCCACTGTCCAGTTGTATTTTAACAAGCAGTTCTTACCTTTCTCTCTCTCTTAGCCAGTTAGGCAAACAAAGCCACATAACTGCACTGGTCCCAGTATGGGAATCTGTTATCCACAGTTACTACAGTGGGACTCATGGACAGATAGAAAGCAAAGTGGTATTTATCAGAGTTGGGCCCAAAACCAAACCTTTGGATCTGAACTTGAGGGAAATGAGGGCCTGACTTTACAGCATGAGCCCCTCCTAGTAGTTATTTAGAGATGATGATAAAGAAAACCTTAGAGATTTTTAGGGTTCATTGCAAAGCATAGTAGCCGTGGTATGTTTCTTACTCTAACGACATTATTGCTGAAGGCCCTATGTAATCTTAGCTTGGAATTGCACTTGGTAAAGACCAGGGCCCTTCTTACCTCAGGTCATTTGTCCATGAAGCTCTAGGACTAGTCTCTGTCTCTCATGGGTGTGTTTTCAGACTGGTGTCTCCTCGACTCCGGCCTTTGAGAGCTGTTTCTATAAGCTTTTCTCACACTGTCTGAGGAAACACTTCTCAGTCATTCTAGGTAGGGTGAGCTGCACATATCATTCTATTGAAACTCCACATACTTGGAGAAGGTCTCCATCCATCTCTGTGACTGGTTCCTCTGTTCAGTGATATGTAAGAGAGGTGGGGGAAGGGAATGTTAACTCTTCTGCGCTTCTCAATTGATCATTCAAACCCTTCCTATGAGGTTTGTTTCAACTTCAGACTTTCTAGCAGTGTTGGGTGAATACACCTTGGTAACCCTGCGGCATCTCTTAATTTTTCTGTCTTACCACCTCTCATCAGCATTTAAATAACCTGTCTCCTGGGCGCTGTAGGAATTTTCCAAACTACGGGTACTCTCGGAGATTGGAAGTCCTCCATCAAGCCAGATGAGCCTGTAAGCACACATCCATAAATAAAGCAAAACTTCATGATTGCAAATGGACAGGTGGACCACTGCAATTATGGATCCCTGCTGTGTTTCAAGGGACTAAGGGAGGACTGTCTGAAATAGTGCAGCATCTTTTGCATGATTGTTTCTGGAAAACAGTCTTTTATCAAACAGATGCCTTACTGGCCGCTGGTTGCAGGACATTAAGCACTGAATAAAGGAGATGTCCCTTAAAATAGGAAACAGAAGGTCAATCTAGTTACCACCTGTCACCACTGACATGCAAAGAAGTATATAAGCCTTCTCTTTCCAGCGAAAGCTGCTATCTAGGCAGTATCTCTGCAGTTGATATTGAGGTTAAAGCTTCTGTGTTTCTCTTTTTTCTTTTCTTTTCTTTTTGGAGGTAATGGTGTAAAAATACGTAAAAGATATTATCTACATAAACATCTTTTAAGCTCTCCCTTTGGCTTTCAGTATTCAGCACCATTTTCAAATTGTCCAACATCCATTTATATGGTGTTTAGTTTTCTTTAAAGGGAATTTGCTGCCTGGGGAATTGGATTCCTATATTTATCTATAAGTATTATCCAGCCTATCTATGACACTGTACATATTGTATCTGAGGAAGGCAAAATGATTTTGTCCGTATAACAGTATAGTACTCCTTCAGCAATATAACAACACCTGTCATACGTTTCAACTTTATGTAGTAAGGGCTGCTGCAATTCCTGATATATGTCATTAAATTCCAGAGGAGGGAAAGGAATGCTGCAAAGCTGCTGTTTCAGCAGCGATGAGATGCCTAGGTACTTCCATGACGCTGATAATTTGTGGTGTGGGACAACCTGTGATTCAGTCATAACAGCCAGCCCTGCCCCTCTAAACCTCATGGATCTGACACACATAGCACAACGTTCTGTGCCTCCACTTTCCATTTAGAATAAACAATTTCTCTTTTGGTTTTGTTCTTGCATTTTCTTGAAGCAAAAGCACCTGATAGTATGGTGAGTAAAAGGTGGTGATTTATCACATGAATTGCCATCTTCAGTTTTCAGTCTATTTATGTGTTGGTTGTCTTCACGGGGAATTTCCTATGCTCTTTGGAGGGAAAGGAGTACTGTTTTCCTTTGCCTAACTCACATGGCGCTGGAGAATGATTGATTCTATCTGACTGTCACAGATGAAAATGCTGTATTTATGTCTCATTGTATTTCATTCATTGGCTTATAGACCTAAGTCCTCCAGGGAGCATCACAAATCCAAATAATGTTTCTTGAGTGCATGTTTGATTTATCAACTTCTTTAGTGATCTGGAGGAAGGAATAAGCAGAATGTTAATTAAATTAGTAAATGATAATTAAATTGGAAGGTGCTGCAAACACCAGTGAGCATGGAAGCTGAGCACAAAGGGACCTTAGAGAGGTTAGAAATATGGGCAGAGCACAGCAAATAGTCAAGTGGTGGTTGTGATGGAGAATAATCTAAAACTCACATAGTCAATAGGAGGGAACTGCTTGGAAATGCAGTAATGCTGAGAAGACCCGACGGGGACAGCAGGCAGTGTATTGGCTTGCAAACTGGTGCTCCCCCCCCCCCCCCCGCCAGCATAGGATATTGCAAGCCCTGGACACTAGCATCATCATATGATCAATCAGAAGAGCTGGAGTCTGAAGAGGAGATTTCTTGTTTTAAATATCCAGTAATATCAAAGGAATCGCAGGCACACTCTAGCACTGTACATTTGGGAAGGCAGTATTCCACTTTCAAAGAGGAGGGTTCAGACTCAGTCTGTCTCTTGTCTATTCGGGGACTGAAATAGATTTTCTCCAAATCAGCATGAGAGAGGCCAGAGCATTGCCACCCTGACCCTTGCAGGCAGAGTTTGTGGAAGCAGAAGGCATCAGAAGTGGCAACATGACCAAACTGTCACAGCAGTCTTCCAACTTGCTGTAAATCTATCCAGCCCATATCTTATCTGTCTCTTTTTTTCCAGGGAATCATAACTCAGCCACGTTTTATTGGCTTCAGAACCTAAAATCCTCTATTACGTGAAATGCATTATTTTTTAGCATATTTCAGGAAACAAACACTTCCAAGAGGCCTGAAGTAGCTACTTAGGGGGCTAACTTTTCATGGTAGGAGGGCAGCTAACTTGCAGTTGCAGATTTTGCATGCACATCTGCTGCGTCCATCCACAGATTCCACATTTGCATGTACAGGCAGATTAGGCTGTTTAATACCCACTGAGAAGCACTTTGATCTGATTTCCACAAGTAAATGCTTATTTACATGCACAAAGGCAGGCTTTGTGGTTGCAGCAAGTGCATGGTTATGTGGCTAGAGTTTATGCATCCACTTTGGAAAACTGGCCTGAAATATGGGATAACATCAGGTTAAAATTATCTGTGCTACAGATACCACCTTAGATTCTTTAAACTCAGAATGTCATATTCCATGCCATTATGCCTTTGTAAATCTGCCATCATCCTATTGAGATGCCATTGAAGTGAGGCCAGATTTACACTGGTGTATTATAATAGTGCAAGAATAATGCCAAAAGAATTTTTAAAATCTAATTTCTTTTTCGCTGACTTTTGTTGGTTTCACTTCTTGCATTTCTGTGGAGTTCAAGGATGAAAACAGTCTAGTCAGTTCCAGTGTTGGTTGGTTATTCTGTATAGAATTTCTAGTTGGTTATTCCTTTTAATTCTCATGCACTAGCACAATCTTAAGTGTTTGGCTTTCGAACAATGGCAGGGGAATGTTTATTATTTGAAGGAAAAACTGTTTCTATTACAATGTATATGTCAGATTTGTGTGTGTGTGTGTGTGTGTGTGTGTGTGTATGCGCATGTACATATAAGTCTTAGGTCAAAGCTGACTTTAAGGATCTGGTTCTGGAAATGTCCATGTAGCTAACTTTACATGCCTGAACGGTCTCATTGACTTCTCTGGGACTTGTTCTATGCTTAACTTTAAGCATATGTGTAAGTATTTTCAGGATTGTGCCCTAAGACAAACTACCAGTCCATGCCAATGTGTGTAACGTTTGGTAACCTCCCCTAATTTTTGTGTGTTAACATTCCTGCCATTTCTAATTGCATCAGGCTGAAATTATGTCCAAAGTGAGCTTGTATGAAAAATATTTTTGTAAGAAATAAAATCTGTGTATATTTTTGAAACATCAAGTAGATAAATGTTATGCCCCTCTACTACCTAGGCTTGAAATACATCGTTTTATTTTCAAATCTGCATCAAGGATGTTCTGTTGAGCACAAAGCCGCATCGACTTCAACAGGGCTAAATCAGTGCATGCAAAGGAGATCAAGGAAAGTGCTAGTTCATGTAACGGCACAAGAAGGAAACTTTAGCATCAGTCCTGATTATAGAGAACTGCATATGGCTAAGTAGCACACTGATTTAAACCTGCAGTAGCTGCTTAGTTTCTGCCTTATACACTAAGAAAAGCAAAAGTGTTACATTCAAGGCGTTATGATGCTACAGTAGAGCTCTAATGTTTTGGAGCAAGAAGAGCTTGTGAAACCAGGGAACAGGAATCTATCCTGAGCCTTTTGTAGGAGCTTTAACAGGAGTCCTTCATGAAACATTAATGCATATGAGGTAAAGTTAATGCCACCAATTAAAGGGAGTCCTTTAAGCTTTGTGACAGAGGACACTTTAAGATGACGACCTTCTGCATTGTGCTGACCTAGGCCAAACTCCCCTATATAGTGCTGAGTATTTTCCACCCCTTTCTCTCTGTAGATTTCTTTTCATGGAGAGTTCCTGCACTCTAGCCACCCTGTAAATCAGTGCCCTGCTCCTGTGAAGAAGGGGCATGCAGTGATTGGAGAATAGCTTTGGCAGCTGCCTTGCTTGTGTAATGTTTACAGTATCTAAGCATCATGAAGATGAAGCAGAACTAGCCAGCCAGAGGCACAGCTTGGGGCTCTAGGGATTGATCTTACTAAAGGGACACTGAAAAGGTTATTGGGCTTTAAGAATATTTTTTAAAATAGCTTTCCTGCAGTGACATGTTTTAAAATGTAGATTTATGGAGAGTTGTTTTTCTTTTTTTTTTTTTAAATTTCAGAATATTTATTTGGCTTTATACTATCTCTATATAAAATAGTCTCCTCTTCAGAGCTCTAACTGCCTTTGTCATATATCTATCACTAGATATATAGCTTGATTGCCTTTTTTTATTTATAGCTAAGTAATACAAACACAAAGCAAAAAAGATCGTGTCATTATAAATTGATGTCGTTCCATTAATATCTATTGAGCGATGCTGATTTACATCACTGCGGATCTGGCCGTGTGTTGTGTGATGAAGGCACAGCGGGACAGGTGATCAGAGTTATGTTCTTGCAACACACTTGCTGATCTTGAGAGAGCCACCAAGAACCCTGTTTTTCAAACGGGCTCAGTATTCAGCAGCTCCCATTGCTGACTTCCAGCTTGATTTTTCACAAGAGCTCTCAGCATCCTAGTATTACCCCAATGCCTAGCAAGTGCAGTCATGGACCACTGTGCTAGGCACCGGACAAACACAAAATAAAAAAAGATGGTCCCTGCCCCAAAGCGCTTACAGTCTGCATGTTGAGCTCTTCTTCAAATCCGGACCCAATTGTGAGTGATTTTTGAAAATCCAGGTTGCAGTCTCTCGAGGGCTCAGTTTACCCACCTGTAAAAGTGGGAATAATACTTCCCTACGTAACAAAGGTGTTGAAACTGAAGCATTGGTGAGGTGCTTTGATGCTTTAGGGGTGAGTGCCAATGAAACGGATCAAAATTAAATCATAACTTTATAAAATGACTTTTAACTGTTTGGTTTATGAGCTATCTAAATCGTCTTGACTAGAGCTACAGTATGAGCTAGTCCTGCAAACACTTGGTAAATCATTTTAAACACATGGGCTCTGTGTGGCTGTGGGGTTCTGACTACATGGGTCTGTTTGCAGGATCAAGGACTCCAGAGGGAACTCAAAGAGCACTTGAATGCCTTGATATGGCTGTGTAAATTAATTTGACCTTGTCTGACCCTCCCCCCCATCCTCATGTACAGCGCTCATATTATTAAACCCCCTTTTTAAAATGAAGAAGAATTACACCAGCTTCTTATCTTAGGCCAGGAGAAGTGTGTTAATTTAAATATCTGTTCCTGCTGTTAAGGGTCTGTTCTCTGATCTTGAAGACACACACTGTTCTGGAGTTCATTATTCTTGTCCACACACATGCGCATGCACTGCAGGAGGTGAAATTAAGTGATTTTTAATCCATTGAGTTAAACCAGTTCTGAAGACTGGACTGTCACAAGAGAAAGAGAGTTCTTCTCATGTGGTATACAATATGGTTTCATAGACTCCAGGTTCCGTAGGCTTTGTCTATACACACATTTATTCAGTTTAAATTGTGTGGAAACTCTTATTTTAGTTTAACTAAAACCTTTTCATTATTATTCATTTATTTTTTTACTTAATTTTACAATCAGTTGTCATCTGTCTTCTCCATATTTTTTTCATGCTGCAGAAAATAGTGTACTCTGGGATATGCTTTTCAGAATGTGATCCCATTCTGCATTTAAATAGTTCGACTTCAGCTGGCATTAAAGTCTTCCAAGAGAAAATATTGCTCAGGATACAACTAAAAATGGAGGTTTGAAAACAGCAACAGACCAGTGATTTATCCTCTCCTTGATGCACAGTTCCAACAGCTGAAAGAGAGATTTTGAGGCTGAGAAATCTTGAGGATTACTAAGGGAAAGAACTAGGCTTGGCCCAACCCCTTTGGATTACACAGTTCTCACCACCTTCCACACCAAGTACAAAGTACATAGCTTTGGCTTGTTCTGATACATGCAACAATTTGTATGTAAAAATAAAAATTCCAGACAAAGCACTCCTCTGCAACACTTTTCTTCCCATTGAGAGAGGATGGGGAACCAACAGTGGAACAGATGGGTACTCATGTTGCTTAGTTCACTACTGCAAGGTGCTTAGATACTACGGTGATGAGTGTGGTTTAAGAACCTATCCTGAAATAGATCAGGTGGATGCTTCTAATCTGAACTTGAACCAGATTATCTTTATAGCTTTGTAGTAAGGGAGGGGCTTTTCTCTTCTGGTTTTAACTGGAAGTTCTGCAATAACAAGACGGGCTGTCCTTAGTGTATTTCCATACAAATCTGGATGAGATTCTCGGGTTGAGGCTGTCACAAGAGAAAGAGAGCTTGTTCTTGTGGTATACAGTGCAGTTTTATAGACTCCAGGTTCCTTAGGCTTTGTCTACACACAAGTTTGCTTAAGTTTAGTTCAACTGTGTGGTGGAGACCCTTATTTTAGTTTAGCTAAAACCTTTTCCCCATCACCTTAAGTTATAAGCACATTGGCCAGGTTTATATTGGTTTAGGAATGTCCACCCAGTCTTTAGAACTGGTTTAACTCAGTGGGTTGAAAATCTCACCTTAATGTCACCTAGTGCAGTGCGTGTGCATGTGCATGGACAAGATTTTATTCTCATTTATGCCAAGGCCACTTTGCATTACTCCAGCAGTGTAAAGGGGCCTTAAAGTGCTTGTGAATTATGTTTAGCCTTCTAAATGTTAGAGGGTTTTAGCTGAGTGTCTGAACTGGAGCTGACCTCCAAACTGGGTGTACCCATCCTTGACTATAGATCAGTGCCCTGCGGTCTGGCAGAGAGCACCACGCTGTTCACCGGTCCCCTCTGTCATGTCCTGGGAGCAATCAGCTGAGTCAGCAAGGGGAGCTGCAGTGATCACACTGCATAGCTAGATGACGTTACCTGTGGCGTGGGCTATGCTAGAAAATTAGGTTGGCATATATATATTGCTCAGGGGTGTGAAAAATCCACATCCCTGAGCAGCGTACATAAGCTGACCTAAGTCTATGTCTAAACAGCACTTGGTTGACAGAATTATTCTTCCATTGATTTAGCTACCGCTTATCGGAGGTGGGTTACCTGTGCTGATGGGAAAATCCATCGGCAAAGGTAGTATCTACACTGAAGTGCTACAGCAACACACCTTGCAGCTGTCACGTTTTAAGTGTTGACAAGCCCTTGACACACAAGGAATAATGCAAATATTGTGGTGTTATTGCTGTTTGTCATTTGAATTCCAGGAGTATCTGGGGCACCACTCAAGAATTTAAGGCCTCACTGTGCTAGGTGTTCTACAGACAGTAGAATGACCTCCATGCCCATAGAGTACGCATTGCAAGCCTAAGCTAAATTGCAATGGTTCCCAGTTACTACAGCAGTGGTGTGTGGATTTTATTACCCCTGAGGTGCCTATTCCACTGCCCATCCAGGATGGAGAAGGCATGGTACTGTGTGACGGACTGAACAGGATACCAGAAGGAATCAAATTCCGCTTATCCCATTTCCACTGAAGAGTTGTCAGAGAGTTGGGGGTCTTCAAAGCCTCCTTCCCTTAAACATGTTGGATTTTGTAAGTTCACATAAACTGGTCCAGGTAAAATGTTCCTTGCAGAGTTACTGTACTTGTAGTAGCTGAGAGGTTAATAGGCAGACTGTAGCCAGAAGCACTGGGATACCACAAGGAAAATTCAGTTTTTGTGAATTATGACATTTGAGCAAATGTTTAAAATTCTATTAAGTTCTTACCATTGGCCTACTGGGGGTTGTAATAACGGCTCAACCGTAAACAGAGGAAATACAAGCCTGTACTAGAACAGATGGGGGAAGGAGGACTTTGCATGTGGGTTTAACAAACGTTTTTCTTAAAATCATACATACTAATGCAATGTATAGAATACAAAATCAGGTATGCTGCAAACCCAGCTGGATCACATCTCTGCAGTTTATTGATGCTGGAAACCTGCTCTAGTTTTGCACTGTGATGGCCTTTGAACTCAAAATGTGGATCCCTGTGTGTGTGTAAGAGACGTGTGAAAGGTGAGAAGAGGAGCGGGGCAGCTATTTAAAGATGTGCTACAGTGAAAACTTATCATTCTCCATCCAAATACTTGCAGTAAGTGACATTGTGGACTAGTGGATAGGCCACTGCATTGGGAGGCAGGAGACGCAGTTCTGTTCCTGGCTCTGCTACGGACTGGCTCTGTGGCCTTGGGCAACTCAGTTCACCGCTCTGTGCCTCAGTTTCCCTTCTCACCCCTTGTCTTGTCCATTTAAATTGGATGCTCTTTGGGGCAGGAACCGTCTTTTATTCCGTGTATGCACAGTGCGTAGCACGGTGGGGTTCTGACATAAAAATGGAGATGCCACAGGACTGCAAACACTGCAGAGTGGCAAATATTGAGTGTTCAAAGGGCACCCTTGGTTCCCATAAAACTTGCCAGTAGCTGCATTATTTCCCTCTTCCCGTTTCATTTAACAAACCGGTTATATGCAGAGAAGAATATTTACTGACGTGCTTTTTTTGGGAAGTCAATCTTGCTGGTCCAGTACAGGTTACACAGGAAAACGGGGGCTCAGGCTGCAGAGTTGAAGGGAAGGGTTAGAGCAGTGGTTTGTGTAACAATTCTCCTCTACCTCTGAGAGCTATTGTGAGGCTTAATTCACTAGTGGTCGTGAAGCACTGTGAAATTCTGAAAAATGCCACGTTTGTACAATACACAAAGGTTTAGGTGGGTCTGGTCTCGTGGGAAGGGAAGGGGGCATGAAAAGATGCGACCTTCAGCAGTGGGACAGTGCCAGCACCGTGCTAGCAGATGAACCCAGCATGGTCTACAGAAGACGGTCAAGGGCTTGTGTGCATCTTCAGCCCTTCTCTGTTGCTCTGTCATACGGAGATTTAGGATCTGATGCTCCTTACTATAATGCACCATGCTTTCCAAAGTCAGGGTGCTTATTTTCTTTCACCATTCCTTATTTCACATGCATACATCTAAAAAAAAAAAAAAATCTCCAGAAAGTAGCTTGGTAGTCAGGCCTGATCTTTTGAGGTTCTTTGCTACTGCACTCTCATGCCCCTACACCCTAGGGTGGAGCGTGGCAGTGAAAGCTGGAGAGTTCAGGGGGACAAGAACATGAACTGGATCAGAATGGACAGACCCAAGGTAGCTTTCTCAGTTATCATAGACTGAGTCTCCTCCTGCACAAAATAAAGAGCTGTCGCTTTTCCCAGAGTTAATTACCCAGCACCGAATCGCACTGCTGGACAATGTGTGCTTTGTGCACTGAGAGCTCCGTGTCCCTGGGAGAAGTTTTTTGCTCTTACCTGCATTCAGCACACGTAATATAGTCACACATCACCTTGAGTGCAGAACTTTTTGTGTCTCCAGGATGTATAATTACAGTCACATTCTCACCTCTTCAGCTTGAGTTATTGGATTTGATCTGTGTCAGCGGGAGGGAAAAACCCTCAGTACATTACAAATCAAATATAAATATCAAAGAGCTGAGATGTGTTGGTGTTGCCGTGTAGTAGCCCAATATGGCCCAGACTAGTAGAATTATTTCTACACCGTGTCTTGCTTAAGCATGTGGGAAGAACATACCTTTTTGGAGAAGATGGTGGGTTTTTTTAAGTTATGGTCCATGCAGTAAAAAGAAATTTAACTCTGTAGCTATAGCTGAGCTGTCTTTCATTATTGAACCCCTGACTACTGGAAATAAAACACAAATCATTGCATCATTCCCACCAGATATGGTACATTCCTTTTAATTGGCTTGTTTTTATTGGCAGACGTCTTTCGACCCCATGAAAAGCAATTCTTGCTTCAACAGAAGACACCACCCTAATAGAAATGCATGTGTCTTGGTAATGCCAGAGCCCAGTGTTGCTGGAAATATATCTGGTGATCAGAGGAGGCAGTGTCTGCACTGGGGTAGGGATTGAACAAGAACACCTGGGAGGTGCCTGGCTTGTGGATACAGCAAATGTAGCTGGCATGGAACGATGCTAATATCATTTGAGAAGAGACAGTGGTGGCACAACAGGCTTTTAAGCCTGTATCAGGGCTGTGGACAGACTTGGAGCTATGCTATAAGCAAATAGGCAGAATCAGACTGTGACAGATACAAAAGACCAAAATCATCGGTCATTTGAAGATATCCTCATTAATCAGCCATCTTTGCAGTTAAGTGTCCTGGGGTTCAAATCTGCTTCCTAGGACTCCTTCTGAATAAAGGTGTTTCCTGATTAAGGAACCGATCCAAAGTCCACTGAAGTCAGTGGAAAGACTCCCGTTGACATAAGTGGGCTGTGGATCAAGTTCTGTTCATATCCCAATTTATGTGATGCTTCGTGGAGCTCCAGTCCAAGCAAGGCAATAGTCAGGTGATATTAAGGATTCGCTCCGTAGGAGAGATTGTGGGATGGTTTCAGATGTGATGTTCAGTGGTCACTCGGTATTCAAGGTGCTTGCAAGAACTCTGCTTTATACTGTGTCTGATTCCAACTGCCTGAGCATAACAAGAGCTTCTTAGCCTTTCACCTGGAAGCTCAGCCCTTAAAAGTACTGTCCCTAATATCACATCAGAGGCTGCATGGGGAAAGTTATTGGAGTGTGCTGGGAAAAAAAACAGTAGAGGGATGTCATTTGAGGCCCTCAGGAGTCTCCAAGGAGGAGGACTGCTCAGGAGCCTCATCACTGATGATCATGGAGGGGCAGGGAGTGTTGACTGTAGAAGTTGCAAGAGATCACCAATCCAAAAAATATCACCATGATGAGCAGAGAGAGCAGCTGAGCCTGGTGACATGCATCACCTCCCATGTAGCTTTATAATATTGCCCATTGTTGCCTGAACTTCTTCAATTTTTGGAACATAAGTTTCACTGAAGGAAGCTTGTGTTTCGTGTCTTGATCCTTCTACAGAGGAGGTCAGAGTGCAAGTCAGTTAAGAGACTGGATTGTTCTGGGGAGTTTGCCACAGGATCATGGAAAATTCCTGTCAGAAGCCTGCTTGATCTGAGGCCAAAGGAAACAGGATGAAGTCGAAACCTATTGCACCAGACAAATGATAGTGGAGAACACTGTGCATCTTCCTGTGACTGTGCGTAGGCTGCGACCAGCATTTCTACAGATCCAGAATTATTTCCCAAGGAAAAATCCTGATGTCCATAAGGCAATCGTTGGCTACTCCAGTCTTCCCATGCACTTCAGGCCTGATTCTGTTCTCCTACTGCTTTTACATTGGTCTATCAAATTCAGTGGAGTTACTCCGGGCCTCTACCCATGTGAGAACAGAATCAGGCCCTCTGTACCTGGCGCTGAGGTTAGAGATTTTCAGAGAAGGCTTAAGAGATTTGGTTGCTCACTTCCCATTAAAGCCCCTGAGTGGCTGTGAAAATCTCAGCCCTAGTGATTTCCCTCTCAAAGACTGTTCTCTGCACTAAAATCAGGGTATAATTGTAGGGGGCAAACTGTTACCTTCAGAGGTTTCACAGGAGCCTCTATGAAATAAGTGGTTTGGAACAATCCAGTTCTCGGTGGGCTGGTGCCCAGATCACAATTAGTTGGTACCTTTTGTGGTAGTCACAGGAGGCAGGCCCAGGAATTGAATGGTCCTTGAAAGTTGAATGCCTCTCCCATGGGGGATGGTATGGGAGAGGAAACTGACCGTTGCTGCTGCTGTTGTATGGACATAAAAGAGAACCTCCACCTGAGAGGAGACGCCGATGAACATCTGTAATGAATGGAAAGTCTCAGATGCATAGAACAGACTCAGACTCGTTGTTCATGGCGTTTCCTTTTTATTTAAAGATTTACTTCATTTCAACATGGTGCTGAGACAAAATATATTAACTAGAATTTCATTTTCCATTGTCAGCGATTCCAGGAGGGTTTCTTTGCTGAATAGCTGCCCTCGTGGAATTAATGCTGTGCTGTGATACTGAGCGCTGTCTCAGTATCGCATCCGGGGTGGCTGAGTGACAGGGCATCTCCTTAACATGCTAACTTATTGTTCATTTATCTTCTTCTAGGGCTTTGCCTGTCTGCCTTCGTTTTTAATTTGGATTCCTCCTAGGGTTAGTGAGACTGAAAATCTTTGTTGGTTTTTTAATTGGATTTGAATTGCCACTTTTTCAGAAAGCTCTCGCAAGGGTGTTCTGGCCACTGTTTTCCCAGATGAGGGGAAAATGAGCCTTTTTCTCCCCCCAAAGTGTTTTGCTTAACCTCCCTCTGCCCGCACCCCTGTTATAGTAAATCCAAGTCCCAGTGCAGGCGCATTGTGGAGTATAGTGCGATAATCTGGATAACGTGATTACTGTTTGCATGATTGGGGCTGGCTGGCTGAGAGAAGGATGCAGACGGTGCTATTCTGGACTGGTTACCAGCAACAGAAAACTCTCTGCTCCTGTCCTGCTGTGATGCAGCAGAAAATCACTTTTGTTGTCTCCTTCCTCATCAGCTTCAAACTTGAATGTTATAATTTCTGGTCTCTTCCCTTACCCACCCCACCCACAGATCCAAAACCCATTAAGATGAATGGGAACTTCTTTACTGGCTTCAAAGGGCTTTGTATTGTCCCTCTTCCACATTGCTGGATGGGCATTTTTAAAAAAATTGATTGAATTAACATTTTGTAAAAGTCTTGAGCGATGTTCCTTTAGGGATGTTTGGGTATCCTCATTCACAAGCCCTTTCTGCACATGCTTCAGACTGAAGCATTAAGCACGTATTTCTCATTCTATTGGCATTAATAATACCACATTACACTTGGGCATAGTTCATTCAAGGATCTCAAAGCACTTCACAAATGCTAATGAATTAAGCTTCACAGTAGCTTTGGGAGGTACATTGTTCAGGAGCTTGATCCAAAGCCCATTGAAATCAATGGAAAGGTGTCCACTTCCCTGATCTTGGCTCTAGCTCCTGACTGGATTAAACTGAGGCATGGACAGGTTAAGTGATTTGCCCACAGTCATAAACAGAGTCTATGGCAGACGCTGATCATAGCAGCCAAAAGTTGTGATCAATCCCCTGGCCTAGCCATTAGACAGGCAATACTTCCTCATCTACTGAGACAGATGGAGGCTAGCAGTGAACTGTCTAGGAAAATGTGAAGGTAATAATAGAAAACTGGGAAAAACGTGGATTTGTATCTTTGGACTTCCTGCAAGCAACCGTTAGAGTTGTTTAAGATTCTAGGCACTTGGCACATTAGGTATCAGAGTAACCAGTTACAATGAGACAGAGCAAAGTGAAAGGACCGAGATGACAGCAAAATAATTTTAATGGACAGAAATAATTGTATCTATTTTCTGTCTATTAGGTTATCAGCAAATGTGCTGGACAACTGCTTTTTCTTAACTGCATTTTAAAAAATGTCATTGTTTTTCACTATGCAACCTTTTCACCAGTGCCCATGTTTCCAGACTTCCTGGTACTCTGAGCCTCAAATTAGTGAAATTTACCTGTTCTGTTGATAAGGAGATGGATGTATAAGTTATGTAACTGTTCCTCTATCATCAAGATAAATTATTTAAGTGCTCTACATTCATATTTGCTGTCAAAAGTGCAGCTTTGCAACTTGCATAGCCCTGGGTGATGGTTAAAGCATCATGAGAAATAAAGCCATCACGTTTTTCTTAATCAAGCATGAAGGGCCGGTTCCAGTTATTCTGGGTAATCTAGCCATCTTGCTGATGTAACTTAGGTTTTTCTAACTCATCAGGGCCTCAGTGCATGAAGACCATGGGGATGATTACCACGCGGGGACACACTAACAGTCTTCACGTATGTAAAAGGTTGATATAAAGAGGATGGTGATCAGTTGTTCTCCATTTCCACCGAGAGTAGGACAGGAAGTCATTGGCTTAGTTTGCAGCAAGGGAGATTTAGACTGGATATTAGGAGAAACTTCTTAATTCTAAAGATAGTTAAGCACTTATCTAAAGAGTTGTGGAATCACCACCATTGGAGGTTCGTCTAACCAATTTTTAAAAACACCTCTCAGGGATGGTCTAGATATACTTACTCCTGCCTCAGCATAGGGATCTGGACTGATGATCTCTTGAAATCCTTCCAACCCGACATTTTTATGATTCTATTGTTACTTTTTATTTTACTGCACCCAAAAGTGCCTAGTGCCTTGCATTAGAGATCAGATTCAGATGATGTGTCTCCTGATCAGCTTGCATGTGACATGTGATAGAACACTAGAGGAGATCCTTTTTCTTTCTGTCTTTCTTTCTGTCTTTCTTTTAGTGCAGCGGGGTCCTCTCTGCACCCTTTGTGAAGGCCCCATGTCAGTGTGATTTGTCCTTTTGGGATTCGAATGGCCAGAAGGCACTCATTCTGGAGCCCCTTCACATCACTCAGATGCCATTTGTGAGCAGTGTGAGACTCTTCCCCTCCCTCACCTTCCTTGCCCCCTTCTGCTGAGACTGTCAACACGGAGCTCAATGTTTGTGGTCTGGACTCCTTCCCACTAGCAATGAAGGGGTGGGGAAAGAATACCAGAAGGTGGGGTTTGAAGAGTGGAGAAGGAAGTTAGCAGGTTGGAGGGGTAGAAAAGTCCAGATGGCTGGATGTTGCACCATGAGTGGAAGTGGAACCCCAACTCTCAGGGGTCTCTGGGACAGGACAGAAGAGGCCAGCACTGATGGCCTATTGGTAGGCATTAGACTGGATCTCAATTCCCAGATCTGGGTTCCATTCCCCATTCTACCACTGACTCCCAGCGTGACCTTAAGCAGATCAGTCCATTATTTCTCTATGTCCCAGCTTCCCAGCTGTAATAGGGTGTTGTGAGGTTAAATTCATTATTTTTATATTGTTAGTGACCATCTTTTTTTCTGTGTTTGCACAGCACTGAGTACAGTGGGGTCCTAATCCTTGACTGGGGCTCCAAGCCATTGCCATAAAACAAACAAATAGTGAGGTGCTCAGACAGGAACTATACAATTATCAAGAGGGAGAGACATGGAACTGGCTTAGGTGGACAGGAAAGTGGATGGGACCAGAGAAGTTAGACGCAGTGAGCCAGAACTGACTTGAATTTGGAGACAGGTGGAGACGGTGGAGAAAGGGAGATTGTATCATCAACTCCCATCCTGGAAGGAGAGTAGTTTGGCCCATGTATTCATGGGTCCCTGGGGCATTAGAATCCAGTGAGGTCCAAGACAGAATGAAGTGAAATATTTCCCGATGTCATCTTGATTATGGTCTGAAAGGCATCAGTTATGCCACAGATATTAGAACGCTGATTAAGCTGTGCTTCCCCAGTAAAAGAGAATGTATTTTCACTGTATCAAACATTTGAATTTGACTTGAGGCAGATCATAATTATTCTGAAACAAACAGACAAAATGCTGGGGAAAGTCCCAGTAGAGAGAGCACATCCGTTATGGAAGATTTCCCAGTGGAAATCTTCAAAAATGATATGTCCTTAAACCAATCAGTTCAACAACAATCTCTGGTTGAGCTTTTCTATTTTATCTGCATTGTGAGAGATGCTTTTTTTAATTCCAGGTGAGAAAGTACTGAGAATCATTCTGGGAGAGAGAAACCTCGCCAGTTTAGTAACAGTATCTGTAGAACTTTTAAAATCTCTTTCTACTTTCCACTCTTTTCTTGTCAAACTCTGGCACTGACTGCGTCCTGAGAGTTTCTGATTGCATCCTTGGGTGGTGCTGAGCATTAATTCCTAAGGATCCGGATCCTATGAGATATTGTAGCTGATAGTGCTCAGCATCTTGGGGAAGCAGATTATTATTTGTGTTTATGGTGCTGCTTAGAGGCCTCCCTCAGAATTGGGGCCCCATAATGCTAGGCACCATATAAACACATAGTGAGCACCAGTCCCTGCTCCGAGGAGCTTACAATCCAAATCCTCAAGGTGGAATAAAAGTTGGAGAAATGAAACATTGTTCCCGTTTTACAAATGGGATGCTGAGGTAGCGTGATTGGACGAGGGTCACACACGGAGCCCTGGGACTTGAACCCAGATTAACCACAGGACCATCCTTCTTAGGTCTGCTTCCGTGTCCACTGACGTCTGTGGGAGTTTTGCCATTGACTCCAACTGGCCCTGGAGTGTATCTTTCACAAGAATAGCCCTCCTGCTGGCAAACATCACTGTAGCTCTGTATAAAGGCAACGCTGAAACGCTATATGGAAAGTTTAATTGATGCTGATGGAATCTTGTTTTGATCCAGATCAGTTAAAGCTAATGGTTACCAAACCTACTCGCAAGGGATTTTTCCTTCTTTGAATTTTAAAGGGGATAAAGGCAGTTCTGTTTTTGGGAAGTCGCAGCAATGAAGCACTGTAAGCATCCTTACACACTGTTTCCTTCTCTGACGATATAACGGGTCACATAATATCCTTGTGTCTCATCACACATGAAGACTTATGTTTATGGAGTCCCTTTCCAATTGTTACGCGGCTGTTATTCCCGTCGCCTCCACCCCCACATCTATCATTAATTATCTTTCAAAACTATCTCATCATTGCTCTGATTATTTTTTTTTCCAAGTCGATAAGCTTGTTACAGATAATCTTGTTTGCCCGGCGGAGAGAAAATCCAGCAATCTCCTTAATAGTCTCCTATGAGGATTTCATCTTGTTTGGTAACTGGCCACAGCTGCCTATAAATACTCGGTTCTGCTGGCTGATTAAAGCCTGTTCTTTTGCTCAGATAAATGACGTCGTAAAACACTTCAGAGAGGGGAGAGCTTTGTGGAAGCTTCACATGTGGGGCTTTCTGTTCCAGTGCACAGTACTTCTCAACAAATGATTTTGGCTCAGATACTCAGGAGCGACTATTTATTTTGGACAGTTTAGTTTTCATAGAGCTCTTTAGTGTGGCCTGATGGACAGAGCATTGGACTGGGAGTCAGGAGACCTGGGCTCTTTCCACAGCTGTCACTCATTTGCTGATCTTGGGCAAGTCCCTTCTGTGCCTTAGTTTCTCCATCTGTAAAATGGAGATAGCGATACTGACCTCTTTTGTGAAGTACTAGCTATGATTATTACTACCTACAGACCAGGCACTGAAGGGCATCGGCAATATAAGTTTCCCCACCATGGGGCTTCAGCCCTGTTCTGAAGGGCCCCATCTCTGTGATGTTGAAGAATAGTTTAGGCTGGAATTTCACATGGGGTCTAAGGGAATAAGGCACCCATTGAAATTACATTTGATTAAAAGGGAGTCGAGTACTTCACTCCCTTAGGCCCCCATGGAAATCCCAGCCTTGTCCACTTTGTCCTTGGTACCTCTGTGGAGATTGCCAACGAGGGAGCTAATTGGTGACAACGATGATGGTGATGGGTTTCCTAGCGATGTGACTGTCTGTCTTTTAGAACCTGGATGGAGACCATCTGCGAAATGGGCTCTAATGGGACGTGGCAACTGGCTGAACAGATTCTTTTTTCATTTGCATCTCCCTCACAAGAAGCTTCCTGAAGCTTAGTAAGACCTGAGTTGATTGTTCTTAATTTCAGTCTCCATAGTCTGCCCTTTAAACAATAATCAGGAGCTTCTCTGCACATACAAACCAGCTCTGTAACAGGCCTTTCCCTGATAAGAGAGCAGCGGAGCATCGCTGCATTGTTTCTCCTTGGGTTACAGTCACCAAGACTAATTCACTGGAGGAGGCAGCTGAACATGGGGGAGGATAGATGTAATGGTGACCTTTTCATTTTGAATATGATGCCCAGATGCTACAATGGTGTGTGCCCTGACTAGAAAAGCAGATGCATAGGCAAGTCTGGTACTCTGAACACCAGGGCTCTATAAATATTAAGGGTCAGATCCTGACTCATGCTGAGTGCCTCTAATTTACACTTCGTAAAAATATGTAGTGTTCATACTCTTTCCCCAGATTGGAAGAATATGGGCAGTGAAGAGAAAGAGAGAGACTGAACTAGACTGTCACTCATTTGACAATTCATTCCGCTATAGAAAATCTCTTACAATTGCTACTGTGTTTAGATTCAGGAAGAAGATGGAGCAAGAATTCAGCCGTAAATGTGATCAGGGCTTGTTTTACTGCATGTCTCAGTAGTGCACTGCTGGTTGTGTTTTGATATATAATACAATAGTTGCATGGTAATGGGACAAATCCGGAAGCAGAGCATGGAACTTGACATCAGTTTGTAATTGCAACCCAGTTTTATAATTAATCAGTCCTCAGGTTTGGAATTATGTGCTGCTAGCCTTGCCTAGGATGGGTTCTCCATAATTACTGAGGCGTGGATCTCGAGTATCTTAAATGCAGCACTGGGCACAAAGCAGATGATAAGAAAGACAAGTATCTGTATAATTCACACAGGCTTACAGAGCACTTCATTCTTGACATCCTGTTGCCATTATTGAGTTTGTATTTCTGTCCTCAAGGCTGGACTACACTATCTGACCTTGGACTGTTCCCAGTACCCCAACCATACATGCCAGGGGTGCCTTTTCTCACTTCCAGAGAGCCTCACTATTCCAGTGGAAGTTGTTCCTCAAGGCCTTGGAGCCTGACTCCATTTTACTGTGGTCAATGTGAGCTTTGCCCCTAACTTCTGCTGGAAGAGGGTCAAGCTGACACCTTCCCCTAGTCATGCAAAGACCTCAACATGCTTTGCAAACACTAATTAGTCTGACAACCCCCTGTGAGGTAGATCAGTATCATTGTTTGTTTTATTTGCTAAAGATACTTGTTTTACATTTTTGGATCAATGGGGGCCAGAATTTTTAGAAACCACAAGTTGGGGTTGGATTTTCCAAAGAGTTCAGCTCCGCATGTTGGTACCTATATGAAGTGGCCAGATTTTTACAAGAACTGAACTCCTACTCTTCCTCAACGGGAAATTCTGGGTTATGAGCTCTCCCCCCGCCCTTCTTCTTCTTCTTCAAATCTAGCCTCATTTTGTGGCCGCTGAGCCCTTCTAAACATTCCAACCCTAGAGTCAAACTGAACCTTAAACCGTGAGGTTTGAGCATCTCTCATATTGGCGCCATAATATTGGTATATTGATTTTTTGATTGCTGGACTGAAGATTATTTCCTGTGATGATAAAGCCCAAGCATCTCAGTTCATTTCTACAGCATGTTATACCCGATGAGTGCGGCTGTTTGCTTGTGCGCTCCATGGGTGATCATATTACCATGAACAGCCCCATCAGGGATGATAAGCCATGCCAGTGCTAGTTTTCTTATTCTGTGAAATTTTCCTTATTCTGCGAAAAACAAATCTCACCGTCTCTCCACTGGAAGTATGGGGTATCTGTCTTCCCAGCTCCTTTCAGCTATTCTGGTATCATCTGCTTGCCATGAATGATGGTCCCTCCAGTGCAGTTAGATCTTCTGCAAGGTATGCTGACATATATTTCAGAAAGCATGTAATACTCTAGGTGGTGGTTATTCGTGTTTTGATGTATGTTTCATTCCTCTAACACTACAACTGATGGCCCTAATTTGGCAGTTCTTACTGTCGGTAGCAGTCCTCAGAGCTAACAGAACTACTCAAATGAGTAGGGAGCACTCCTTGTGAATAGGGGATCAGGTCCTACAGTAATATCCTATTTATTTTCTTCTCTAGAGATGTACATCTGAGATGAATGCGTTAGGGCTTTCTCCTACTGTGTGTGACTTCCAATAACCCGTTAACTTGTCCATGTGCTACAGTATTTTCCATGGAGCAGATTTTGGTGGGGGTTTTTTGCCCCAAGGTTGGTTATTGGCAATAAACTGGGACACAGGAGACCTGGATTCTGTTCCCAGCCCTGCCACTGACGTTCTGTGTGTGTGACCTTGGACAAGTTGCTTATTTTCCCAACCTGTGAAATGTTGACAAAGATACTTACTCTTTTGTTAAAGGGCTTTGAGATCTGTAGATGCAAAGTGCTGTATGAAAGCTAGGCATCATAATAAGAATTCCCCAAGAATTAGGCAGCTGCATGACGTCACAATGAGAAGCCGCAGATATTCACTTCAGCTGAGATGGAGAACGAATGTGTGGCCCAGTCTTGCATACACATATACGCCTGAGTAGCTTTACTCAATGGGACCACTCGGTTTGGAGTGGTTGCCCTTCATCTGTCTCGAAGGGCAGTGCATCTCAATGTTCACTGACTCATGAAGTCGATCAATGTATTGTTATATGTACAGTGTTTGGAATCTTCTCCTTTGAAGTATGCAATAGTCTCTCCACTGTGGCCGTGAATATAAAAAGTGTAACCATTTTTCATTGTATGCCAATGTGTGACATTAGAGGCCCTGGTAAACTTGAGCTCTCTGCTCCCCACGTCTAAGCTCACTGAATTCAGCTGCAGCCTAGCAGGAAGCACTTATCTCCGGATGCAATCTGATTGGTTGACATTGCTTCAGACCGAAGTATTGTTCCACTCTCTGGAAGTGAGTGACAGAAACATAATAACGTGTCAGTTGTCAGCCAGTCGTATGCCATGATTTTTCTTATATGTAACCATCGTCTTCATTTTTGAAAGCTTAATTTGCAATATACTCTTCAAAGGCCTGATCCTGCAGTCCCTTGCTCACAGGAGTAGGCTCACTGGTTGTGTGTAACGCCGACAGACCCCAGTCGTCAGCGGGTAGGATCGAACTTGGGCCCTCGGGAGTTTAGTGCGGGAGTCTCTACTGCATGAGCTGAAAGCCACATGGCCCTTCGCTAAGGCTGTAGATCCAATTCATTAATCTCTCTTTCTCTAAGCAGTCTCGGTGCTACTACATGGGACAGAACACCACACCCAGGAGGTGTGTGGGTTACACAGGCAGGATTGGAAGCCGAACATATTCAGCAACTAAAATTCCACTATAACTTTTTTTTACCACTTTTTGTAGTAACATGTTATTGATTTTATGTAAAGGCATATAAAAATGAGCCAATCCTATAAGCACTCAACACTTGGAAGCTAAGTATGCCTTCCGTGTGGGATCTCCTGCGTTCAGCTTACCATTACATGCAAAAAAGCCGAGGGACCTCCTTACATAGATATTTCCTGAAGGGCATTAATTACTGATCAAGGTGTGAACTGATTTTATTTTTCCAGTGCATTAAAATTTATTCTTTGTGACAGCTATGGCAGTGTTTAAAAACCAGCATTAACATAGTGATTCTGTTGATGATATTAACATAACAATGCTAACAATAGACTTAAATGCAAAACTACAAAGATATATATTTTTCCATTTGACCTTGAATGCTGGCATTGGGGAAAATACTACACTGAACCACTGTTTGTTTCTAGAATTGAACTATGAAGGTTTTGTAACGTTCAATTCATTGTTGTTAATTTCCGGTTATTTTTCATGTGTAACGACACCACCATCTGGGTCATCTGCAGGGATCAAACCTGAAACTACTGAATCTCTGACACAGATTTAATAGCTTGGAGGCGATAGCACACTGGTCTATACTCTAGAGGGCAAAGACTCAGACTCTGCCACCATGGATTACCCATGCAACTCTGCAGTTCTGCATCTAGGAAAAAGAAGTCCTGAAACACCACTGATCAGACTGTTCTTGGCGATATTTCTAGCCAGATATTGATGACCCTAGAGTTGTGGATAGTTCTGATAAGCATTTGAAGTGTTGTCTCCTTTCCTGATCAGACTCTCTATATCTTCTGAAGTTTATTCAGCATTAGCAACCCCTCTGAAATATTTTAAAGGACATATAAGAAAGTTCCATCACAGTAGCTCATCCCCTGAGATTTAATTTTTACTGGTGAAATTACAGTAGGTCATGGCAAGGTTGTTGTGGTTTGGTGGCTAAAATCCAGGGTTGGGAGTCAGGAGATCAAGGCATTGTCAGGGTTCCATGTCTTGCTCTGCCAATGACTTGTATGACCTTCAGTAATTATATAGCCACTCTGTGCCTCAGTTTCCCCATTTGTAAAATAGTGGTGTTGTGAGGCCGAACGAATGACACAGTGAATCACAGCGCTGAGTTCCCATGCATAGCTCTGCGCTGCATTTAAGCGTCATCTTACGGGGTTATGTGATAGATAGGGCTTTGTGCAGATCCTCTGCATTGTGACAAATTCAATCCCGATGTTTTAAAGTGCTTTGAGATCCTCTTAGAGCAGGGGTTCTCAAACTGGGGGTCGGGACCTCTCAGGGGGGTGCGAGGTGTCAACCTCCACCCCAAACCCCACTTGCCTCCAGCATTTATAATGGTGTTAAATATATTTAAAAGTGTGTTTAATTTATTAGGTGGGTCGCACTCAGAGTCTTGCTGTGTGAAAGGGGTCACCAGTAAAAAAGTTGGAGACCCACTATCTTCGAGTAAGGCCCTATGGACCCTGAGAACAAGAACTTCTGTCAGCTGGTGAATGTAAGGAAGGGCAGGAACCCATCAGCTGCAATCTCTCCCATTGTGACACTTTTTCATTTCTGTCCACTGGATCTGGGGCACTTATCACCTGAGTTCTTCGTTAGCCAGACTTGGATGCACATTTCCTTGCTGTTCCTCCCTCAGTTATCTTTATTTGCATGCCTGGAAATCTAGCTTTCAGCTCAGCAATACTAAGTGAACTGTTTGCATGATGAATGGCTTTAAAAGGCTTGGTTCCCCTGCCATGTCCCTAGCAGTGCCTTCCAGAAGGGTCTGTGTTTTTCAAGAGAAAGTGATATTAAAATAAAAGCTTTAATTTCCCAGAAAGTGTGTGAGCACACGCACACAGAGGGGAGAGCACGCTGCAGTCTCCTTTCTGCTCAGGTTAGGTGTGGTTGTGTCCTGGCTCTGCTTCCTCCCAGTCTTTCTTGGCTGGTTACCACCCAGTGGAGTATGAGGCACAGCATTTCACCCTCACCCCTGGACTTGAGCATGGGGGAGGATCTTTTGCACACACCTGTCTGGCCCATTGTTTGTAGGCCCCCCATCTGCACGTGCAAATGTGAGAATTGTGCGAAGCAGTGTGGTCCATGGATAAGGCATTGATTGGGAGTCAGGAGACTTCCAAGCTCGGCCAGTGACTTGCTGTGTGACAAGTAACTTCGCCTCTCTGTGCCTTTGTTTCGCATCCCACCCCATATCTTAGACCAGAAGCTCTTTGGGGTAAGGACTGTCTCTTAGTATGTGTTTGTACGTTACCTAGGCGAGTGGACCCAGTTTCTGCTAGGACCTCTAGCCACTATTAATTGACACACATTAATGCAAGCAACACTGGGATTCTCACTCTTGTTTTCGAAAGATCTTGTGAAGAATCTGATCCTGTGCATCCTACAGTTTCCTCATCTCTGTTTCGGCCACACTTTTCTTCCCATCCGGAAGTAAAGGTTGAGTCCACTGCCATAACTTTTCCATCAACTGCACCATCGTGCAGCTCCTCTGTCTGTGCTACCTCCAAGGAGAAACTTATCGAAAGGAAGCATGAAGCTCTTCAGTATGCTTCATAGCCAGCTGAAATGGAATGCTTTCTTCTCACTGGGTGAGGAGTGAACTCGCTCATGATGCTATGTTAGCAGGAGAGGATACCAGCTCAAAGGATACAGTATGGTAACACAATATGGAGAGTTTGGAAAACAAAAATGAAGGCTAAGAGAATGAGCCTGCAAAACAGAGAGGAAGCTTCACTCCATGGCATGGGAGCCCAAGCAAGCCAGTTCTATACACGGAGACAGCATTAATTTGCTCTGGGCTGTCCTACAGAATTGAAGATGATGATGCTGTGGAAAAGCAGTTGTCCCACTGGTGCATCCCCACTATGGAGAGGGGGGCACGTGGTGGCCACCCCCCTTCATATCCTCCTAGCTGCTGCCCTCTGCTTTGCTTTTCAGAAGGTTTTGGCTGGGGCAGAGGATGAAGTGTTTTTTTCTTTTTCTTTCTTTCTTTTTTTTTAAGCAAAATAAATTGGGGCAAGAACTGTTTTTTTTAATAAAAATTCCGCCAACTCGCATGGGGAGCATTCTGTTATGTTAACAGGCTCAGTTCTTCCTACCCAGCGGAACTCTGGAGCAAAGTCATCACTTGGCACATGCTGGATTTCATAGTCATTCTTAAGACAAAAGGAGGGGATGAATAATGAGCAGTGGTAATTCTCCTGCAAACATTAGCATTCCAGCCACTCTCATTTGAATTTGGTTCCCAGTAAGTCCCTTAAAATGCTATCTGTATTTTCAGGCCTCTTCATACAAAAATTCTGTAAGACACAGGACTCTGTTTACGTTCCCTACTACTTTTAAATTGCATTTATCAAATCTAACAAGTATGGCAAGTTTCACATGCGAAAGAAGAGATGACTGCAGTTGAGTCCTTGATGGAAAGGGGATGTGAGTCGAAAACCAGTCTGAAACCATAATCTGTGCCTCATACATGAAAGCTCCACTTTAGGAATGAGTGCAGGGAAAATAGGTTGGCTGTAATTGCCTGGGTGCAGCAGCAGTGTTACAATACAGACAATAAAAGATGGAATTTAAAGCTTGGCAGTTCAGACTTTTGAAAATATTGGCACTGGCGTGCCAGGAGGAATGTGTACAGATCTGTAAAGCAGGGAAAGCCTGTGTGAAGGTCACTGCGCCTCCCTGCACCTTCAGTGATGCTGTATGTAGGATCCCCTGCCTCTTGTGAGAGCCCGTGACAGAAGGATATGTCCACGTTATGCTGCAGTGCATTGAGATTGAGTTCAGGTTGTTCTGTCTTCTGTCTGAACCTCAACATTACTTTAAAGTACAGTAGAACACTGGTTCCCAAAGGCAGAAGAGAGAGCTCCTGTAATGGACCCTTCTCCCTTTCTACTACCCCCCAGTTTCCTTTCCTGCTTAGTTCTCATAGTTTAATTTTGCTGGTGGGCTCTTTAGACCACTAGTGATCTGCAGAACCATTAGTGTGACCTTTATGTTTCCTTTTCTTTCCTTTTAATGACACCTCGCATTGACACTTACATTTAATCTGAATAAAGTATCTACCAACACTAGGTTTGTTTAGCCAGCCCATTTTAACATCATTCTGATCACATGCCTGGGAGCTGTCTATTAAAGTCCTGCATTCTGAACCTGTTGCTCTCTTGCTGTATGACTTTGACAAATTGAGCTGACTTTTAGCTACTCTGTTAGCACATCTGAATAACAATTTAATTGTTTTAGCTCTGTGCAAAGTATTTTTTTCCACTATATACATGCTGTGTGGCCAGAGCTCTGGATTGGGACTCAGGTGATCTGGATTCAATTCTTGGCTCTGCTTCGGGGTGTGATCTTGGGCAAGTCATTTTACCTCTCCATGCCTCAGTTTCCCCTTCTGTAAAATTGGAATAATGGTACTGTCCTTTGAGGTTTACTGATGGTATACTAGGTATTATCTGGGTGTGACTGACTCTCAGAAAGCAGCTAAACACCATCCATAGAGCAAGCACACACTGCATTGGAATACATTCCTCTAATTTGGCACCATTGGGACAGGGGAAAGCTACACTACTAATGGAGTTTGTGCTAAGGTAAAAGGGCCTGATTCAAGGAGATGTGGGCACTTCCTGCTAGGTGTCGTCCTTGACTCTCTATGGAAGTCCAGGAGAGTAGAATTATCCTGAATTAAAAATTAATCCTGTGGTGTTGCCCAAGATGCAGTTCAATGTGATTATTACTTATGTTGCAATAGCAGTGGGATACTGATCAAAGGCCCAATGAGCTCACGGTAAAGACAGTCCCAATGAGCTCACAGCTCAGGTTATGGTAAGGTACAGCAGGCTGAGAAGAAAAGGAGAATGAGGTCATAGTAACATCAGCAAACTCTCATGCAGTAAGCAGGTGGTCCTGGCTTACAGGCACTCTAGCCACTGGCAAGTGGAGGGCTTTGCAGAGGAATTCTCCAGGAGGAAGTTTGAAGGAGGATACGTTTCAGGCAGCAGGATTTAGCACTGTGTGAGTATGCTGGTGCAACTCAGAGCATTAGCCATTTGTGGTTTCCGCAAGACTACTCCAGAGAGTAAAACAAGCAGGATTTAGTCCTTATGGATTAGCAGCCAGCATGGTTACGAAAGCCTTCCCAACCCCCCATCCCCACCCCTCCCCATTAGAGATGCTGTGGTATGGAAAGGAGGAGAGATATCCGGATGAAAGCGTTCCATCGCGGCACAGTAAGTAAAGCATATTCCGCTTTCCAGTGCAGACCCTAATTTCCTCAGGACCCCTGTGAGGGTCTGTGAGATAAAAGAATGAAGCGAGGGGAACAGAGGAGGGAGAAAAGTTGAATCCTTCATGTTCATTATTCTATATGCAAAGGACATCAAAAGCACTAATGGAAATCCTTCCCTCCCACCCACCCCCCAACCCCTGTCTCATCAAAGCTCAATTGTAAAGATTGGCCAAGCTGATTCTCTACTGGTAAAACATTTATGAATGAAACAATTGGGATATTGGTCCAGGCAAGTAAACATCCCCTCTAATAATATTATTACAGTAAAAGGTTAAACCTCTACTTCACTCACCGACTTACATTTAGTTTCTTGCTTTATTTAATTGGTATTTGTCTTACCTAGAGACCCAGTCAAGATCCAGATAATCCAGGTGCTCTGTGCTATACATCCATGTAGTAAAAGACACTCCTTGTCCTGTGGCTCTTACGCTATAAAAGGCAAGACAGACAAAGGGTGGGATAGAGTAACGTTTCTTATCCCCAAATTACAGAAGAGGAGTTGAAGCGCAGATAGAGTAAGGGATTTGACCAAGGTCACAAAGGGTGCGTCTGCACTGCATCGTAAGCCCAGGTCTCTGGACTTGGTGTTTTTCAAGCCTAGGCTTGAGCATCCACATTAATTGTGAACCTGGTGTGACGGGCTTCCCCGGGCTGCAACCTGGACCTGGGGTATGGCTGAGCCCTCCAGCATACCAATCCGAGCCTCGACTTGCACTGTGAGACTGTGACAAACTGCAGACTGCTCCTGGTCCTGCACTCACACAAACATTTGTGCAGGCAGGGACACACCCAGCTGCAGTTACATGAATGCTTTTCCTCAGCCACTCATGAACTAGTGATAGAGAGGCTCCTTCAGTCAATTTCCCACAGCTTCCTAGCCTTGCACCCCTGGACTGTATCATCCTGCATTGGTCAAAAGCCTGACAGGTATAAGATTAAAACCTAGTCTGCCCTTCCGTCAGCGTGGAGAGGACATGCACCAGTTTTAGTTCACTGAGTAGATTTCCCATGCACTTCAAGCAGCACACCATTTTAAATAAAAAATAGAAAACCTATTAACTACAGAAAGATAGATTTTTAATGATTATAAATAGTAGCGTACAGATCAAAGTTGGTTACCTAAGAAATAAACAAAACTGAAATCTAGGTTCTATACACTAGACATGATTTGAATTAAGCAGTGTCTCACCTGGATAGTACAAACAGTCCCCCAGTCTTTCAGACACAGACAGGGCTTCCTTCTTTCCCACCTGGAACTCCCTTCCCCAGTTCAGTCTTTGTTCCTAAGGCGTTTTCAGGTGTTGTCTTGTAGGGGAAATGAGGCCAAGTGATGATGTCATTTCCCCATATTAATAGCTTCTTCCAGCTTGCTAGAAAGAACTTTGCTCATGATGTGGGGGTCAACCCCCACCGCCTCATCAAGCATCCTCCGTTGTCCGTGTGCTCCCTCTGGAGAGCCTCCATTGTAAACAATTCCTGAGATAGTCCCTGGGCGTGTGGATTCCCTTTAATGGGGCCATTAACACTGTTTAGCTTCTTCATTGTTGTACCTGAAAGGCTGGTTGTGGGTGTTTCCAGCCTCACAACATAGTTCAGTAACATGCACATAGCAAAAACTACAGAACTTCACACACAATGCGAGCACATACAATCCAACAGGATATTAATGTTCAACAGATCAAGACTTTTAGATTGATACCTCACAAGTCATGCTTTGCACAAAACATATCGTCATTATATGACAGTGGTGAATATGGAGGTGCCAGGGTGTTGCTTTGGGGCACAATGTGTCACACCTGGCCTTACAATTGCTGGATCATACAGACCTTCTGACTTGGGTCTGTGGCTTGAGTTGTGTCTACACTGCAGAATGACAGGCTTGGACATGAGCCTCAGCAGGACACTGGCACTGATCCATCCTCCTAGCAGAGTCTTAGGGCTTGGCTACACTCGAAACTTCAAAGTGCTGCCGCGGCAGCACTTTGAAGTGTGAGTGTGGTCGCGGTACCAGCCCTGGGAGAGAGCTCTCCCAGTGCTGTACGTACTCCACCTCCTTGTGGGGATTAGCTTGCAGCACTGGGAGCCATGCTCCCAGCACTGCGGCACTGTTTACACTGGCGCTTTACAGCGCTGTATCTTGCAGCACTCAGGGGGGTGTTTTTTTTCACACCCCTGAGCAAGAAAGTTGCAGTGCTGTAAAGCACCAGTGTAGCCAAGGCCTTAGGTTATGTGAGTGCGTTTGCTGACCCGAGTCAGACTGACTTGTATGTGGACAGAAGGGGGCTTGGGTTCTAACCTGAGTCAGAGGCTGGGCTTAGTCTGTAGCGTAGACATACCCAAAGGGAGCTTGTGACAGAGCCAAGCATTGTCTCCCTATCTCCTGAGTATCCTTGCTAGCACCTTAATCTCAACGCCATCTCTCCCCTGCAGTGTTGATGATAACACAGACTTGTTATGCATTTTGGGAAAATAAAAAGAAAATCCACAAAAAAAAGCCCTAAAACCCATCCAACGGGTTTGATATTTCAGACTCCGAGAATCCTCCTCTACAGCAACCGTTTGCTATCAGAACTTGCTGGATTGGAGCCAGCTGGGGATTTCATTCAAGTGTTGATCAGATGAATGCAGGGGGACGGCTCTCCCTAGATCACCGCTTGCCGGGGCCCTTCTGACATTCCTGTGTGAAGAGGGAATTATGCTCACAGCACAGAACTGAAACAGCATTCAGAAAGAAACCAGTGCATGTCCCGGCTCACTGTCCAGAGCTCTGAATATAATGCATGTCCTGATGAACCAGATGGTAAGCACTGGCATGCAGAGTGAAGCATGTTCCTTTGGGGATGCTTAGAAACTGGCACCAGTGTCCTGAAGCTTAACTTCTCAGTGTTCAGCTTGTCGGAGGGCAGAGGGCACAGTGGGACCAACAGGCAGCTGGAGCTTCCAAGTATACACAGCCGGAGTGAGAAACACCGTGTTAGATGCAGAAATGGTTTCATGTGTCACCTAGTGGGGAATTTTTTTCTCTCACCGGGTTATAATAGTTTATCAGGGAAAAATCTGCCACAGAGAGATCTGGAGCCAGATTCTAATCCCACTGCAGTCAATGGGAGTCTTTCCGTTGATTTCAAAGGGCTTGGATCAGTCCCTTACCCATCCAACAGAATAATTGCTCTTCTAATCTAACTTGCTTTGATTTGAACCATTCATTTGTAAATAGAAGGATGTTTCCTACCCAGTGTTTAGTTTACTGGGTTGAAATTATACAGTGTCACTCTTTACAATACGTATAAATATATGCTATTGGCTTCCAGTGTGATTAAGTAGAATCTTGTGAATAACTTGAATCGTAGCAAGAAGGGGGCGGGAGAAAGAGGGTGATAAATACAAGCTTCAGGATGTATTTTGCAAACCCTTATTTCAGTCCTTAAAAGAAATTCTATTCCTGCCTATGTATAAATGTAAAGACTTTTCAAATATTTATCTAAAACCAATGAGGTGTTGTTTTTTATGGACACATGCGCATACACACCACCTCCTTTCCAGTCAAAAGATGTCAGATAAAAATATTTCCATGCTTCAGAATAGATTTTCGTTTTCATGTCAAAGATTATCACCAAGAATTCGTCCTCACCACCTCCGAAATGAGCTCACTGCAATATAATGGGATGAACCATTAGTACTTTCACTGAGACCTACCGTAGCAAGCAGTAATCTGATTTTGGACCTACTTTCTTCAGTGGCAGAGAATCCTGTGGCACCTTATAGACTAACAGACGTTTTGGAGCGTGAGCTTTCGTGGGTGAATTTTCCACTACCTGCGTCTGACGAAGTGGGTATTCACCCACAAAAGCTCACGCTCCAAAACGTCTGTTAGTCTATAAGGTGCCACAGGATTCTCTGCTGCTTTTACAGATCCAGACTAACACGGCTACCCCTCTGATACTTTCTTCAGTGGGTAATTTCTATCTCTGTCCAGATCAAATGCACCGTACAGACTTGGGGGGTTTTATTTTGGGGGATAGATTGCTGTGTTTCAGAGTAAAAATATTTTCCTTTCTTTTTGCAGCCCTGCAGAAGCAATCACACTCCCTTTATACTAATTAGCCATCTTGGAGACACTTAATCTTATACAAAGACCATTAGTGGAATGGAAACATTACCTTTTTAACTTTCCCATCAATGCAGAAAAACTTAAATTTATGCCGTCCATGGAACACTCACCCTGAAAAGCCTCTTCATAACTTCTATAACTAATATCCACAATTCATCCAGGGCTTTCCCCGCCTCCTCCGCTAATGCAGTTTTGCTGGCCTAAACAATGTTTACCTGATTGTTTAAATAAGCACACTCACGCATGTGCAGGGAGTGCAGGATGATTTATGAGGGTGTTTTGATCCTGGCTTATTTCCTAATCCTGATTTATTATTATTATTATTATTTATTATTTATTTCTAATTTTTCATAGTTTTTCGATGGATAAGGTAATTAAAAAAAAACAACACATAGTTTAAAGAGCTAATACTGAATTTCCATTTGCAGTATCAGGTGCATAGGCCTAGTGGGCATAACAAAGGTAACCCTGCAACATATTAGTTATAAAGAGAGATGGGAAATCCAGTTCAGATGCAGTCAGAACCAACTCTCCACCCTTTGCCTTAACCTCCTAATCTGAATCTGAGGTCAAAAATACTTTGAATTTATTTTTAAAATGTGCACTTCCTAGCTTCACCTAGAAACTCTTTCTTGTAGAACAACTGGGCCTGGATCCACAAAGGCACTTTAATGTAACAGCCGGTTTGTAAGTGCCTAGACAGTCACTGGACTCCCCAAAGCCCAAGTTAGGCACCTGGGCTCGCTACGGGGAGAGAGAGAAGCCTAAGAACGGGATCCATAGGAGGTGGCATGCTAGGTGGAGAGTCGCCTAAACTAGCCAATAGTAGATGCCAATAAGAAGGCTGTGTCCGAAGCCCCACCCTTCTCAGGGTATGTGTACACTGCAATGAGAAACCTGTGGCTGACACATGCTGGCTGACTTGGGCATGTAGGGCTCAGGCTAAGGGAGAGGTGTCTGAAAGAGGTGATAGCTTCACAGGCCTTCGCTTAGCTCCCCACCCTGTGCTTCCCTTGTTCTGAACCTGCTTTTGACTCCTGATTCCAACTCTGAGTGTTGGTTCCAGTTCCCATCCTGATTGCTACTGCTCCAGCCACTAGGCCTGGCTATCCACATCTCAATTTCTGATACCTACGTCCTTTAGTGAATCTGGTTCTTGATGCCTTTAAAGACTTACCATTTGTTACTGCTAGTGAGGTACTACTCTCCCCTATACTTAGGGCTTACCAGGGGATCGACGAGCAATGATCGATGTATCGGCAGTTGATTTAGCGAGGACCCGCTAAATCGACCGCAAATCACTCTCCCATCAACTCCTGTACTCCACTGGATCCAGAAGCGTAGGGGGAGTTGACGGGAGAGCATCTCCTGTTGACATCCCATAGTGTTGACCCCGCGGTAAGTAGATCTAAGCGATGTCGATTTTGAGTCACGCTGTTCACATAACTTAAATTGTGTATCTTGGATTGACTTTCCCCTGTAGTGTAGACAAGGCCTTAGATATTGGAAGATGCCACTGTTGCTGTAGATGTGTGAAATGGTGAATGTCAAGTTTGGAATGATATACAGGGTATTTCTATTTAAGCATAAACCAATAAGTGTTGGAAATTCCATAGAAGAGCCTTTGCTTATGTGAACATTGGTCTAATTTCCACACCAAAGAAGATCAGTCAAAATATTTGAAGTTCACCTATCAGTAATACTGAGTCATTTAC
This sequence comes from Chelonoidis abingdonii, assembly GCF_003597395.2. NCBI lineage: Eukaryota > Metazoa > Chordata > Testudines > Testudinidae > Chelonoidis > Chelonoidis abingdonii. The sequence goes on from NC_133791.1 coordinate 13,873,882, forward strand.
AATTACATAAGGAAGATATGGCTATCTTAAAAAGCAAACATATCTTTGGTTGTGTACACACATAAGTTGATGAATATAGTAAAACATTAGAACTTCTGTCAATATTTTAGTGCCTTTGGAATGGAATTTTCTTTAGAAGTGCATCCATTGAAAGCTGATCGTTTTGTTGTTGCATTGAGGTGCATATAAGTTGATAAACGTATTATATGAATTAATACAAATAATCAGCACTGGTCTGAAATAGAGGGGGAAACTTAAACAATTTTTTAAAAACACTGCTTTTTTTTTTTTTATTCAAACTTTTTTGAAAAATTTTAATCAGTTCCTAACTAGCTGAAAAAACAGGAAATATACCATGAAAATGACATTGAAATTTTGTTATGATTTTTTTTAATTGTGACATTTCATCCAGTTTTTGAAATTTGAAAAGTTTTGACCAGTTGTAAAAATAACATTCATGGGACCAAATCTTTACTCAGGCTGTGATCCTGCTAGTCCTTGCATGGTGCACAAAATTGGTGCTTCCACTGTTTAATGCAGGCCCATTCAAGCTTAAGCATTAGGACCACAAACAGCATGAAACACCTTAAAATGTCATATAATGTTATCTCCTGATTAGTAAATGGGGGAGGGGATTATGTTTACTGCATTTCATTTCTTATCTTTATTTTTTCTTATTTTAATATTTATTTGACCACTTTGATATTAAGATGCCTAATATTAGAATTTTACCTTTACCATTTAGTTAGCATCACTTAATTCCTTGGCACTAGCCAAACCCATCTCCATTAATAAGAGTTCCCATTTAAGCAGCAGTCACTGTGAAGTCATTCACCAGCTTGAGTCCCTAGGAGATGCTCCAGTAAAAGCACTCACTCCCATTATTTGCCTCATCCAAAATCTGCTGAAGTTGCTGGAAAGACTCCTATTGACTTTAGCAGGCTTTGGGTCGTGTGCACAGCTAAGTGAACTATATGGCCCCACTTTAGGACATGGCAGATGCAAGGAAGGAAATTATCCACATCATAGCCATAGAAATGCAATGGAGAAGTTATAAGCAAGAGCAAAATTGTAGTCCTTGAAGGTTTGGTTTTTGTTTCTATCTACAGTCATTAGAGAAGCTTAAAAATGTCTTTTTTTTTTTTTTTTTTTGGAGTGGGGGGAGAATAGTAGGTAACACAAATAAGTAGTTGTCTATACTCTGAACAGCTTGCTGTTCAGCAAAGCCTGTAATTGCAACGTTGCAATCAGAGGCACACAGCATCTCTTGGGTTTGCGAAGGCAGGCTCAGGAACAGCAGGGGCATAATCTATTTTCTTTTGGGTTCAGCACATTGAACATCGCTGCTGCACGGCATCATGGCCGTTCAAAGGCAGAACAGGAGAAATGCACTAACATGCACCGAAGCTGCGAGAGTCCAACCCCACACTGAGATGCTACGGGCTTGCACTTACTGGTGAATATTTTAAAATGGGGCACGCAGGCTAAGCGTGGCTTTCACTCTGGGCCATAATATGGCTTTAGCATAGAGCTAGGAGGAGACAGGCTATAAACGCTTTTGACATTCCCTTTGAAAACCATCATATTTCAATCCTATTAAGCTACTGGGCCATTGTTTATGGATTTCAGACTGAAATAACTAGGCTGAGCCTAGAAATGTTGTTTTACTTTCTTATTTACTACATAAATCTTATTGCCTCTGCCGTCATTGCTTTCCCCCCTGCCCTCAACAGACTAAGCAACGTACTGAACATATGGGAGCAAGTCAAGTCTTGGGTCTTGTCCAGTGATGGAGGTGTGCCAAGTGACAGCAGTGGCAAAGGACATGAGTCTGGAGATTGCCCGCTCCACCCCACCCCACCCCCTGTCTATAAGTTGTATTTTTGAGAAGAAAGTGAGAAGGGGGTAGAACTTACAATGTTCATGGAAGTGAGAAATGACTCGAGTTGGCTAGAGCCAGGTACAGTGCTATAAAGCAGCGGTTCTCAACCTTCTTGCCCCCCCCCCCCCACCCCGGGATCCCTCACAACATGCTATAAAAACTTGTCAGCCCAGCCGGGGGTGGGGGGGGACCTGGGCTGGGGGGGGCGGAAGCTCAGGCAGAGATGTAGTGTGAGTTTATTTTGCGTGAGCAGGGACTAGCAGGCCTCGAGCCAGCTCTGCATGGCAGGGTCTGGGGAGGGAGCACCACCTACACCCTCTGACTCACCTCAGCAGGCAGGCCGCCTGCCTGTCCGGGTTGTGGCGGTGACACAACCATAAATTATAACTCAAAGGTGGGGGGCTCAGTTCAGAAAGTTTGATAACAGCTCTGAGTCCAGGCAGGGGGGTAGCTCTGGGCTGTGTGCAGGCAGGGCGGAGGGGGGGTTAGCTGGGGGCTGTGTGCAGGTAGGGGTTAGCTCAGGGTGCAGGGAGGGGGTAGCTCTGGGCTGTGTGCAGGCAGGGGGTTAGCTCAGGGTACAGGGAGGGGGTAGCTAGGGCCTGTGTGTGGACAGTGGGTAGCTCAGGGTGCAGAGAGCGGGTAGTTAGGGGCTGTGCAGGGAGGGGGTAGCTCAGGATGCAGGAAACGGGTAGCTAGGGGCTGTGTGCAGAGAGGGGGTAGTTAGGGGCTGTGTAGGGAGAGGGTAGCTGGGGGTGGTGTGCCGACAGGGGCATAGGTCAGGGTGCAGGGAGAAGAGTAGCTAGGGGCTGTATGCTGGGAGGGCTCTGCCAGTGGTCCCTGTTCCCCAAGGGCTCTGCCAGCCACAGAGCTGGAACCCCCACACAGGCTGCTCTTATCAGCTATGTGAGTAAAAGGGATTGGGAGCTGAGGAGCAGCTTCAATTCCAGGCACAACCAGCAGATGAGGGAACGCTGTGGCTGCCTGCTCCATGGCACCCACCAGAGCAGCAACTGTCCCGCTCGCTGGGTCCGGCTCCGCCTTCCCACCTCCAACTTGGCCTAGTGGTGGGGTGAGAAGGAGGTGGGGTAGGGTGTGGAGCTGCCCCGGGACTGCCTTGCTCTTGCACTGTAGTTTTTTTGGGGGGGAAATACCCGCATGTCCCCCAAACTCTGCCCATGGACTCAGGGCTTCTGCCCCATGGGGAGCACCGGGGCTCAGGGCTCCAGAATTCAGCCCTGCTGTTCCCAGCTTCAGCCCCACAGGGGGCACTGGGGATTGGAGCTTCAACCCTGAGGCTCCTGGCTTTAGTCCCATGGGAGGTGCTGGGGCTTGGGCTCTGGGTTTTAGGTACGGAGCTCTGTGGCCTTCCTGAAAGGGTTTGTGGACTCCCTTTGAGAACCGCTGCTATAAAGTATTCTGCTAGCCTGCTTACTTGCTTTCTTGAAAAGGAGTGCTACCCTAAACTGAGGTCTTAAATGTGTGCGTAATTTTAAGCATGAGAGTAATGCCATTGATTTGAATGGGATAACTCTCAGACTGAAAACTAGAAATGCGTGTGGATGTTTTGCTGGACGAGGTCCCATGTCTCGCCATCCCACTTACAATTCTGATTTGCAGAGCCACCTCCTTGGCTTGAGCACAGACTTCTAGTCCTGCCAGATATTTTTGTGGCTTCACAGTGTGGCTAGATCACTGCGGGGGACTAGATTGAAAGCATTAAGGAAATAAGGCAGCATGGCCCAGGGGTAGAACACTAGAGGAGACATCAAAAGGCCAGGTTATGCTCCTGGTTCTGCCACTGACTTCTGTGAGCAGGGGAATGTGCCACTTAACTTTTCCGTTCCTCAGTTTGACCACCTGTCAAATGGGGGCAGTTCTTCCTTCATTTATGAAGCACTTGGAGACATGCAGTGTCTGTGCTATATAAGAATTAAGTAATATTGCAAGCGCAAGCTCCCTGGGTCTTGTCCTCCAAGTATCCCCTCTCTTCCTCCAAATTCCTCCTTAAAGAACACCCTGCTCAGCTGTCGTTCCTCCCTTCTGCCCATCATCAGCCAATCCCCACGCTCTGTCTCTTGAGTTTGTATCTCTTGTCCAATTTAAGTTCCAATCCTGCAGCTACTTAGAGGCAATGGGCCAACTCATCACAGAAAGTGCAACCTCTGCATTTAGAATTGGGCCCTGCTCTATAAGCTGTTTGGTGCAGAGTACTTCTCTTGTTCCTTGTTCAGCTCTGACAGTTGGTGCTCTATGAATTATTTGTAGCCAATCACGATGATAGGTTTGGATTTGTGATGTATTTGTTCTGGATAAAGTAGCCCAGATGACATTCCTATTTTACCAGGGAAGGCTCCTGCTCCCACCACCCCCATTTGACTGAGACATAAGAAACACAGCCAGCAACTGACTTACCCTACCCTCCAACCAGTCCCTGGTTTCTAATACTTTGCAGTGACGTAGATCAAATTAGATCTCAGGAGGTCATAGGTTAGCGCATTCATTAACCCATCCACCACCCACCTCTACTCCCCTTGTATCCACTTTCATCTATCAATATAGGACAAAGGAACATAAGAAAACACGATGGCAAATATTTTGTGTAGCCAAACCTAAGCATTCTGTTTCCATAGATTCTTTGTATTCTGAGTTAGACCTCATGCTTTCACTGTCCTGTAGCTTATTATCTGGGGTTAATCAAAAGTCCAGCTCATCAGACAGTGGAAGACGGCATACATGTGGTTTCCAATACAGAGCACTCCCAAAAGGTGCCGTTCCCAGTCCTGGCGCTGCAGTCTGAAATGAAGCATGCCTCCCTCTCCTTGTGGGTGAGAATTTGAGGATTTGCTGTTGATGAGACTATAAAACAATGACAAACCCGCGCTGATTATATGATCTGCCCGAGATAACCCTAATCAATCTTGGCTCACGCTCGGTGTGCACGCTGCAGTAATAAAGACACAGTAAATGGAGCTGCTCTGACAAATCAATGACCTTTTCATGTCAGTCTTCGCAGGGAGAGTCAGTAAAATGTAGAAGGTACTATTTGAGCCCCTAATGAAGTCTGCAGGGCTTTGGGAGGCTCGGGGAGCCTGTGGAGAGAGGGGGTCACTTTACCGTTTTAAAAACAAAGGGCCAGATCCTCTGTGGGCATAGATGACTTCAGTGGAGCTAGAGAAAGACAAAGTCGGTGAGGTTATATTCATGGGGCTATGGCTGGCTTGTATTTAATTACCCAGGGGTCTTATTTCTTCCTGTCTGAATTTCCGAGGCACTGTTCTCCTCCACTCATCTTGCTCACACAGTGACTCCTGCACAAGGGGAAAATCATGTCCCTTCCACCTCCTCCTTCATTTGTTGGATCAATATAGTGCCTGGAAGTTTCAACTGAGATCAGGGCTCTATTGTGCTATGGGGTCTGTGCATATAAAAAGACAGTCTGTGTCCAGAAGTGCTTACGCTGGGGCTGTGGAAGGCCCTATCTGGTGCAGCTCCATGGAGGAGCAGGATTTCAGAAGCCCACAAAGTGAATTGGTGCCTCTAGCCCCACAGCATGTATAACAGCAGGGTTTGTGGGCAGGGAGCAGGAGCAGAGTAGATGGAGCTATTGCTGCATGGATCACTGGCCGTTGTCTCCCTGAGTGACTCTGTAGTTGCAGCAGGGGTGAATACAGTCCTGGAGAGGCAGCAGTAGTTATGGAGTGTGGCATATGGGGATATGGGGCAGGGCCCCTCCTCCCTGGCCCTAGTGGAACCATCCCCTGGACCACCTCAGTCTGCCTGGGCTTCCGGTGTGTGCGGGAATCCTTGTGGTGGAGGGATCAGAATGGCCAGGACCTCTCATTATACATACCCAGCTCTTTACTTTCCAAACCTAAGTCCCCATCCTTCTTGCTCACATTTCTGCAGCTTCTGGGAGGAGGTTCTCGCAGGGCATCAAAGCCAGTCCTCCTCACCCACCCTTTCCACAGGAACTTGCAAGCTCTCCTTCACAAGTGGCTTCCCCCCAGTTACCTACAAGCTTGGGTGGAGTGAGCAGCCCTAGGATCCTTCAGAATGCCTCTTCGCAACAACCTGTGTCAGCCTGCAGCATATGCACAAAAAGCGGGGTCATCAATTCAACTTACTCACATGAGGCATAGGAAATATAACTCAGGACCTTGTGCTCCCAAAACACAGACCCCTGCTACCTGAGGCTGCAGCATCCCTATTAGCTGGCAGGTCTATGGTCCAGCGGGGCTCTGAGTTTTCAGGTCATGTGAGAACCTGGTTTGATTACCAGGCCTACCTCCTCCTCTGCCTCCCCACAGATTTTGCAGTTTCAAATGAAACCTGGCCAAAGCAGCTGAGTTTCTCTTGCTTTCAGGCTGCGGAGCCACTGAACGTTGTGTGAGCTTCCCTCCAAAGCCATAGCTTGACCCGGGTGTGCATGGACCTTTCAGACAAACCTGGCCTGAGTTTGGCACTTGCATGGAATTCTGAAATGTGGCATAGTTTCAGTGCAAACGTTTTGCGCCATTGTCGTTAGTAGGAGAGTTTTTATTTCCTTTGGGGTGACAGGACCACAGCCTTTAACTCAGGGCTGACTCCTTCCACCAACAGACAATGGCAGGCATACCACCCGAGCCTTGTATATATTACACCGGGGGTAAGCAATTATTTTTTGTCAAGGTCCAAATTTATTGGCCAGAGTACAGTCAAGGTTCAGACTCCAGAGAAACGTTTTTCACACTGCAATAACAATAATGATCATAAGTAAATAAAAAGATTTCACAGTCCATTCAAAAGTGTCTGGTGGTCTGGATTTGACACATGGTCCCCCTATTGTCCATCCATGTATTACATCATGGAGTGGTGCACTGGAGGGTTTCCTGATTCACTGGAGCTGTCCTTACCCACTCAACATAATTTCACTCTAATTTAGCATCTGGGTGATGATCATTCAGGAATCTGTTTAGTTTTTTTGGGGGGGGCAGCATAAATATTTTGGCAGAAAAAATATTGAAGTAATAATTTTGCCTACACACCTATGATCAAATTGCTAGATGCCATTGGAGCCGAATACAAAAAGTCTCTCTTTTGGCTGCATTGCAAATGCAAGAAACCCATAAACCGAGCAACAGTTTTTGGTGAAGGCTTATGCTTCCAGGTGTGATGTTACTCCATAGAGTCCTTTGTTAGTTTGGATACAGGGAGGAGAGAATAGAGGAAAAAACAGCAGCAATGAAGTCATAAAGAGGTTCCTTGGCTGGTTCTTTGGTTATGGGGTAGCTGGGGACTTGGGAGACCCAGGTGCAGTTCCCAGCTCTGCTGCAGGCTTCCTGTCTGATCTTCGGTGAGTCAATTAGCCTCTCCGGGCCTCATTTCCCCCCCCTCACCCCCGGTCAATTCTCCTTTGTCAGTGATGTTGTTTTTACTTGGTTTCCCTAATGCACCAGAGGGCACAAGATGTCATGGATAAGCCAAGAGCAGAGATTGAGAGTAGGAAGCAATAAACTTTAAGTGAGAAGAGAGGTTTGGGCAAGACATTAGTCAATGTCTAGGGGTTTTTTCAGAAGCGGCCACTGCCTTTGGTGCTGTAGGTCTTTTGAGTGTCCAGTCGGAGACACCCGAGGCTGATTGTCAGAAGACTGTGGGTGCTGCAGGTTCTTAGCATCTTTGAAAAGCAGACTAGAGGAGGGTCATGTTGAGCACCCGAAACTGAGTCACTTGTAATTCATGTGTCCTTCTGCAAATTTTGACCTAGTGCATCTTCAATAAATCAAGACACGAAGAAGAAAATTCTTTAGTTCCTTCATCGCTGCTTGTAGCCTCTATCTAGCAAACCTGATCTTTCCAATGCATGGTATTTCTAAGGTCCCTGTCACTGAGGTGTCTAAGGGTTAGTACTGTATTTTCCTTCCGTTCCCCTCCTCTTCCCCCACACCCCCAACTCCATGTATCGCCTCCTCTCTCCGCCTAGCAGAGTGTGCACTTTATAACTGCCCGGGAAGGCTGACAGGTAACCAATGAGATGCATATTAGCCTATCCCCTGGCGAGCAAGGACCCTCTTCCCCACTGCTTTACATGTTCAAGCCTATCTTCATTGTCGCTTGATTCTTCTCCGTGAACAGATGGGTCCATTGTCTGCACTATTTATCATCAACCTCTAAAGTGCAAGGCTGTGAACCAGCGATGGAGGAGCAAGGTTTGCTTTTTTGTTCCTTTCTAATTTCAGTGTCAGTTTGGATGCCGATTGTCATTGAATGCATGTGTTTTGGATTTACTAGCTTTAAAAAAGAAAATGCAGTGGAGGGGTCTGAAAAAGACTGAGCTGCAGGGATAAAGCAAAGGGGTATAAACAGGGCAGTCAATTCAGGAGGGAGAAAAAAGCCCACTCGTGACTAAATATTTTTATCATCGCTGCTAGGAATTGCAGTTCCAATGCAAGAAAGGTAATAAATCAATTCATGCCTCATTTCATTGATGGGACTTGGCCTTCAGCCTTATGACTAACACGCTGGAATCAATATAACACAATTCACGCATTGTAGTATCTCCGTGCACTTAAGGAGCATTAGACTGGCGTTAATTTTGATGATTTAAAAAGGTGTCTCTTCCCCCCCGCCCCCTCCAATGTTCGTTCATTGTTATTGTTTTGTTTGTTCTGTAGCCTTTTAGGGAAGCATTTCGCAGATTCAGGTACTTTGAATATTCTGTGTAGTCAGTGATTGTATAGAGGGCAGTGTAGTGTCTATGGCGTGCAGGGGGTAATATCCACTGCAAGGGCTCATGTGGAGTGCAAGGCTGCGTATGGCATATTAGGGTTCCCATGTAGCTTGGTTTTATTTGGAATCCAAATATCGGTGTGGATGTGTTGGATGGCTGAAAAACCTTTTGAACGAACTTAGGCCCAGCTTCCAAGCTGCCGGAGAAGGCAGATGTGTTAGCAGACTGCTAGCGAGCAGCTCATTTATTAAGGCAACTGTGAGGGCCTGGGAGCAGCTATGGCCGCAGCAGCATTTTGTGTCTGTATGGAAATGAAATGAGCCCAGGACACCCCCCCTGCACCAAACAGCAGTGGAGTTCGGGTGGGGATGTGGCAGCTGAACACTGTCTGAATTGTGCACTTGTTGCATTTCTCAAACATGCCCCAGATCAGAAGCCTGGATCTACGTACTCTCTGGCTGTGAAGGGGGCTGGGGAAGGGGGTCAGAATCCAGATCTTGAGACTTGGACCCATCTCTGGTTAAGAAAATAGATAAGGAATTTCTTTCCCAGCTGCCTGCTGCTGCTTGGTTGGTGTGCTTGTGTGATGGGGATGTTTTTTGCCTTACAAGGGGAGTGCTCCCTCTGACCGGTCAGAATTTTAGCACATCTCCATCACGTTGCCAGGCTAACCCACATCATCGGCCTGTTGCAATCCTGAAGTTGTTTCCTCCTCCCTCCCCCTCCAAGCACTGTTTTGCCAATAGGCAAGGTTTTTACTGTTCGACAAGAGAGGCTGGGGTTGGAAGAGGTGGGGCTGGGGTGGGAGTGGGGGAAATTCCTCAAAGATTGTTTAAGCAGAGTCATGGGAGATGCTACCCAGAATGATACAAATGAGTCTGTAGCTAGGCAGGTCTTTTTGCCATTAAAAAGAAAGCTGGCAAATTTTGCAGTCATCTGGTTTCTCTGCTAGACTTGTGGAATCCGCCTGCGGTGCTCGGTGGAAGCGCACTTGATTTAACAAAGGTTGCCCTCAAATCTCTTCAGCCCCGGAACACGGCAGTCACTAAATCATCTGTTATTTCAGAAAGAACAAAGCTGTGCCTCAATGAGCAAAGCAAAGAGAAAAGTCTGAAATTTGGGGCAAGGAAGAGCCTAACAATTTGAGGGCAAAAACATTCCCTTGGGTGAAATCAATAGCTGTCAGCAAACCGCTAGGAGTTGGAGAGTGAATAAACCTACAAACTCAGTAAATAGCAGTGGGATGCTTCCTGGGCCAGTTATTTAGAGACAGCATGTAGCGGTGGTCTGTGGAGACACACAATGTTTCGGACGTGCAACCTTATCTTGAATTCTGAAGTTCTCTCCTTCTCTTTCTCTCTCTCTCATACCTGTCTTCTTTCTGTCACCATAGCATCCGAGCGCCTCGCAAACAGTAATGGATTTAAGGTCACAGCACTCCTGTCAGTGGGGAAGTGTTGTTATCCCCACTTTACATATGAGAGAATGGAGGCACAGAGAGATTAAGGGAAGTTGCACAGAGAGTCTGTGATAGAATCAGAATCTGAACCCAGATCTCCTGACTCTTAGTTAAACAGAGGACCATCCTCCCTTCCTGGCATCCTGATGTCTTACCCTGTACTTCTCTGGCTGTATCTTCTATGAAGGTATGAGCTTCTACACACACGCAATGCTGTTTTTCTCTTTACTTCTCTGAAAGTAACACTCAGTGTGTTGGTTGAAGCATCGGTTGTTCCCATTGAAATAATGTTACATTAACGTGTGTTTTTTCATTAAAAGAACCACTTGTGACCACTACTAATGATATTTTGCACTTGCATAGCACCTTTCCGCTGAAGATCTTAAAGCGCCCTGCAAGCTTTGCTACTTACTTCTCGGGGGTTTTGTGAGGTGTAGCTAATTATGATCCCTATTTTACAGATGTTCCAGTTTGGCAGTCAGAGCCAAATTCAGCCCTGGTGTCAGCTGATGCCAGTGGTGCCAGCTGATGCCCAGGCTGAAATTAGTGTGCAGAGGTTAAACGACCCATTTCTGAAGTCATTTCCGTAAGTCAGAGGCAGAGCAGAGAACAGAAGTTCAAACTTTCATTCTCCTGGGCTAACTTTTAGAAAACACTTGACCACGTTACACATCGATGTGTCCAGGCACAGGTTGCACAGCAGACGCTGAGTGAGACATTTGGAGTGTGAGTGACAGATACACTCTTTCTCTCTGTCTTCATGGGTGGGGAAAGAAAGAAAGTCAAGATTAAGGGCAAAATCTTGGCTTCATTGAAGTCAATGGCAAAACTCGCAGTGATTTCACTGGGGCCAGGATTTCACCCACAGAATAGACTGTTTGGAGAGTAGAATAGGAGGGAGGCATGTCCAAAGAGAATTTTGGGAAACCAGAGCAATTTTGTGTCGGATTTGAAGATGGACAGAGAAATAAATAATGATGGTAAAATGAGTGATATGCTTATTCTTCCTGGAGCGATGGTGGGAGGGGGGGTGCTGAACCCAGCTCTCTGTCCCTGTGCCCCCAAAGCTTTTAGCAAGTAGGGATGTACCAGCAGTAACAAAGGGAATTGCAGTAGTATATGGTTTAAATTCAGAGTGTCAGTTTTTCAACAGAGGCAGGCTCAAGATAACGATGAATCCTGGCATGCTTTCCCAAGGTGGAGCCAAACATGCAGACATCATGGGTCGAAAAAGCCTTGTGTTGCCAGAGCTCACTTTGCATATCTGTCCATCTACTCCCAGCTAAGCTGCCTGCCTTTGCAGAGCGCTTGGTGCTGTGGGGTCTGATGCGAAACTCCAGGAGGGCGGCTGTTCTAGTGACATTACACAGAAGTGTGCATTTAAGTACTGCGTATTCTGGCTGAATAACAACCATTAGTGTAGTTTAAAGTGGCAACAGAATTTTTTGGCAGACACTTGCCTGGCATAATTTTTTCTCTCACTTTGGGTAATTTCTGAACACAGACAGGTTCTTTAATCAGGGATTGTGTTTTGAAGTAACCCCGAAAAGCAGTTGACAGTCATAGGGACTAGCTACACTGACAGCTTCAATCATCTGCCATCGAAGGGAGGTGGACTTGGATGTCGGCTCGGTATTTTTTCCCCTCCAATTGTTCATATAAGTCAACAAGGCTCATTAAAAACCCTTTCCCTTAAGCACTGTGGTGGCTCACTGTACTGAAAGATGGATGTACAGCGGTATCTCTGCTTGATGGACTGGGCTTTCATTTTTGTCACTGTCATTTGGGGTAGAAACTGTGGTCAGACTTAATGCCACTTTCCTCTGTCTCTTCATATAGTGCCTCTAAAATGATTGCACTACAGGGGGCTGAGGAGACAATCTGCAGCACATTGTGGCATTACTAGTGAATGAGCCTAATGACCATATTCATGTACTCATCTAGCATATCCTGGTTCCCTCTGCGTAGGAGCTGGAGGGGGAACATTTTTAACATGCTGCTGCTTCTGGGAGCTGCCTGAGGTAAACGCTGCTCAGAGCCTGCAGCCATGACCCCTTGCCCTCGCCATGTTCCCCCTCCCACCCTTCAAACCCCTTTGCCCCAGCCCAGAACCCTCTCCTGGACTCTGAACTCCTCATTTCTGGCCCCACCCCAGAGCCTGCACCCCCAGCCGGATCCCACACACCAACCCCCAATTTCGTGAGCGTTCATGGCCCACCTACAATTTCCATACCCAGATGTGGCCCTCGGCGCAAAAGTTTGCCCACCCCTGTTTTAGACCATAAACTCTGAGCAGGAACCTGGTCACATGATCTGTGCCCCCATCCAGACCGAGGCCTTTGGCACTCCCGTAATGCAGATGTTAAATGTTTACAATGAGAGAGGTAGCAGCAGTAGGCGTTTGGTCCACTGTGTCTAAATCCGTCCAAGCTTTGTGGAAGCAACAATTTAGATGTGACAGGCTAGATTCAAACTCGCTGGCCCAGAGAAATACCAGCTGCAACTCCCTGGGCCAGTAAGACCTGCTGCGTCCCAGTGGGGGTCACCTCAACGAGGGCAGTCAGTGTTTCCAACGATGCCCTCAATAGCAGGGTTTTGCATCGGGATGACAGCACGGCTCCGTGGGAGCCCAACTGCTGCAGACTGAAGTAGGCTTGCGCTCAGGCAGCCTCTATCCAGCACCAGCCAGTGCTGCCGTCTTTGGGGTCTGTACTAGCCCTGGCTGGCCTTTGTTCCACCTCCACATCTCTTTCTAGACCGATGTGGATACCGTACCCTGGCTTGGTAGAAGCTGACATAAGCCAGAATGGAGTTTTCTTGTCCAAACTGTTTAAAGGCAAACAGAAAAAGTGAAAGCTGAGTTATGCCCAGATTTCCGCAGGCATAGCCTTGGGACACAGGGGTGCGGGGGGTGGTGCAGCACCCCAAGGTTTTATGCAGGACTGCTGGCACCATGCCCAGGGCCCCGCTCCCCAGCTTGGGTCCCAAAGACCAGCCCTGCTCTCCAGCTGCTGGCTCCACACTTAAAACGTGGGGGTGCTTCCTATGCCTATGCCCTGCTCCTGGCCCTCTGCCTGTACTCCGCTCCCCAACCCCTCACCTGGGGCTCGAGTCCCGGCCGCTGGCCCTGTGCCTGGGGCCCGTGCCCAAGATCTCACTCCCGGCCCAGTGCTCTGCTTCTGGGGCCCCAGATACTGGCCTTGCGCCCCAGGCACTAGCCCAGGACCCCATGTCTGGCCCCACCCTCAACTCTCAGGCCTTCATTCCTGGGGCCCTGCGCCTGACCCCCCCCACCCCCCCGCTTCAAGGGCTCTGCGCCCAGGGCCCCACACCCACCCCTATGGCCAGGGCTCTGCTCTTGGCCCCCCACGTGGGGTCCCAGCTGTCAGCTCCTGCCCCCACAGATGCCCCTAGCTGGTACCTCGGCCTCTTTACCTCTGTCCGGGTCTCCCTTTCCTGGAGACACAGTCCTGCTCCCAGCCTCAGCTCAGGGGAGGGAGAAAGAAGACGGGGTAAGGGTGCTGGCTTTCAGCACTCCCACTACTAAAAATGTTCCGGTGTCACTGCTGAACAGCCGCCCTTCCTGGTCTGTGGGAAAAATTTGACACCAAACTCGGCTTCCAACTAAACTTTTTAAAGTCCTCCCTGCCCACCAGCTGAAATCCTCTTATGGCCTTAGTACTTCCTGGTGAAGATCCTACTGTAGATCCACAAGCAGGCGTCCTTCTGTGATATTGCAAAACTCGATATGCACTGGCAGTGTTGCAGAACGATGCATTCTGGGTTTATCCTCCGAGAACCTTTACGTACCAAGACGATTTCCCAGGGGAGGGTGTGTTCCTTATCTAAAAGGTTAACTGGAACTGATTTCTGTGCTGAATACATCCCCCAATTACGCCTCCTCCAAATCCCCCTCCCGGGCGCGCACATGCACGGACAGAGAGAGAGAGAGAGAGAGAGCCTGGATCATTCTGCTCTTAGTCCCTGATCCCGCAAAGCACTTACATACGTGCATGAGGATTATTCCGTTGGCTTTGGTAGAACTACTCATGCTCAAAGTTACGTGTGTTTTAAGTGCTTTGCTAGAGTCAGGCCATAAATCTGGGCTGAGCTCAGAGTCAGTTTCCCTCTTTTATTTTACAGTTCAGCTTCAAGTAAATGATCCAGTCGGACCCTCTTAATGTCAACATCAATTTACCACAACAATTTTTATGCTAGCCAAGGTTTCTCAAGAAGCCCTCTGACCTCTGGCAAACTGAGAACTCGATGAGCAAAGCAAGAGACACTTGCTTTTAATAGTCTTCTGATGCTAAGAAGCTGAACTCTTAGTCTCACTCTGTCTGTCATTGGTTCGTGTAGTTGTGGCACAGACATAATGCCAGTAAAGAGGAAATACACAAGTAGATAGTGTAGTTATTTGGAAACCGGTGTGGATCACATGTGGTGTTGAGCAAGACCGTTTCTCCTCTTGGGTATCTGTAAAGCACTATCCACCAGTGATGTCATCTATACATTAATATTTCAGGACTTAGTCCTGGGGTTGGAACAGCTGAGTAGAGTGTATTGCTAGTCTCCTACGGTGAACTAAACTGGAGGGCAGGGGGTGTTCTGCAAGCTGGCAGGACAACAGGAATGCTATGCCCAGCATGCACGAGGAGACAATTGGCTGTGAGAGGCACCATTTCATGGGAATTGTCAGATTGCACTTAAGCAGCAGTGCTAGCACAGGCAGAACCAAGTGCTTGTTGCCACACATCCCCCTTATTGGGCTACGGAGTCATGGATCGCAAAAGTCTACAGGTTAGAAGTGGAAGTGAACACAGAGGAGAGAAGATTGACTCAAGCGGCATTTTGAGTATTTAAACACCATTGAGGCTGTGTCAGGTTGCAAGTCTGGGATCTAGGTACTGTACACGGGCCAGGGAGAAGTGTCTGAGGATATCAGCTCTTTGCCTACAAGGTTTGGCAGGAAGACTTTACCATGTACGTATTTAAAATGAATGTTGTCACATGTGCCTTGTTCTCCCATCCAATGGAATGAGCTAGGTTAAGTCCACCACCTTAAAGGAGGCTAAAGGCCTGTCAGTCACAGATGTGCATAGCTCCCCGTCCTCATCCTCCTCTTGACAGAAGCATGACATGCTTAATCAGTCCTCTGCTACTTTTTGTTCTCGCTTGTATTTTAATGTATCCATTCTTCCGGGTGGGGTAGGAGGAAGGAGAGCGAGAGAGCTTTGCACCTTCCAAAGTTCTGAGTTCGGGTTTCCTCTCATGGCCCAAATGTTCCGAATGTGCCTGTGACGCTAAAAGGGGGCATTCGCAATAGAAGGAATGGTCTTAATTAACTCATCAACAGTGAATTTCCTGCTTGGGAAAATGACCCTTGGCCTACCCGTCTGCACATCGTTTGTAAAGGACTGAATTAACAGCCCTGAAAATGCAAGATATGCATTGGCAATGCTAGCCTCCTCCTAGGGTGACCAGATGTCCCAATATTATAGGGACAGTCCTGATATTTGGGGATTTTTCTTATATAGGCTCCTATTACCCCTCACTCCCGTCTCAATTTTTCACACTTGCTGTCTGGTCACCCTAGCTCCCCCAAATCTACCCCACCGAAGTGCTCCTACACTGTTCTGGAGGGGCCACATGTCAGTGGGGGAGGGGAACATTCAGTCTACATAGCTCTTGGCTTCTTTGCTGCGGCTTCAAACGTGGGGCAGTTACATCAGTTGAGGTGATGGTTTTGTGTACCGGAGATATACATTCCCCAGTTCTGCAAAGTACTTAAGTAGTTGCTTAACAGCAACCCAATTCAGCTAAGTGTGTGCTTTAATGCTTTGGATTTAAGCATTAAGTATTTTGTCAAATCATGGCCCAGGAGCCACCCTGGGACCATGCTTGCTACGCTTCCTTCCACTTCCAGCATTATGGAGAAAATAATCCCTATGTTGAGGTGATTTTTAGCAAAATTTTCTCTTTCAGACTGGCCAGAGGAGATGCTGGGAGAAGCAGTCACGGGTACTTACTTTGATACATAATAAGAGAATTTGAAATTTTGAGGTGTAATCAATAATGATTAATTAGGGAAGAGGATAAAGGCCTGAGTAAAAACACAAGCCATTTTTAAAGTAACGAGAATGGGTTTATGGGAAGGGTTGGGATGAGAAATCATTAGTTGGCCTTTTTCCTATTAAATGACCTTTGTTATCAAACCAGGCTTTAATTTCATCTCCACCTGCCACAGAGCACTGTAGTCTGGAATAAAATAGCAGTGCTTCCAAATAGCAGTACTGTCAGTGGTTACTGAAATTTAGAAGGTATGGGAGGGAGGGGAAGTTTGAGAGGTTGCTGGTGAAAACCTACTGTGAAATGCACTATGGAAAGCTTCTGCAACGGTGTGTTTTTTCCCCTTCTATGTTGCTGTAAAACATGAGCATAAAAGAAAACATGCATCAAAGAAGCTCATTTTTCTCCAAGGACCATAACGTCATTTAAGGCTTAATTCAGCTTGATGTTTTGCCTGTCCTCTATAAGCTGTACTGTTAAGGTTAAGTCTGTTACAGTACATTTCTGTGATTATACTAAACGCATTTGAGATCCTGGATCTCTTCCTTTTATTTTTTTTTCCTGGTCAAGTAAATTTTTAATGGGCCTCTTTAGACGAGCAGAATGTTATCGCAATTAAAACCTCTCCAAGCAACAGACGCATTGGCTCGTGCAGCTGTCACTCATTGCTTTACAATGTGTGGCTTTCTTAAAATATTAACAATTAACGGGGATACTCGGGCCAAAATCTGACATGTGACTAGAGCAATTAGATAAAGGCAAAGCCACCTACTGGTCTTTAATCAACATGTGGCTAGTAAATAAAAATCTGAATGGTTTTGTTTTCTCCTCTCTGCTTGTTTTATGAGGAAAAGTGGACTTGTTCTCGGGGTTTTTCTTTTTTTCATGTCGGTTCAAACCCATCAGCCCAGAGACTGTGAGGGGAGAAAGGTAAGAATTTGTCAGCAGAGACTTCAGTTTTCATGGTTGGTTTCTTATTTTATTTTTAATTTTTTTTATTTATATAAATGATGACACAGAGGATGCAATCTACAGCTGGTGTAAATCAATGTAGCGCTATTGAACTTCAGTTTACATTAGCCGAGGATAGTAGAATTAAACAGCATCCATTCCCTGGGTTTGAGTACAATGTCTGGTTGACTAGAACAAAAAATAGCTGCCTGAAGCTCATTCCAAATCAGTAAGACAAGAGGAGTCATGGTTAGATGCATTTCATCTGCCCCCAGATGGTATCATGATTCCTTTCCCATGATTTCCTGTTCAAATATCCTGATTTTCTTCAGTGTTTTCTTCCCCCTATTGCAGGAGATCTTTGTCTCTTTCTGCCTTCTGTCCCCTATGTCCTCTATGAACTCTGAGGCCAAGAGTGGAATTAATTTTACATATCTTGCTCTTCAGTCAATACTTCTGTCAGTAAATTACGTCTGCAATTTCTTTGAAACATCACCGTTTCCTTTCGCTGACCTTTCATTCCTTATGTGCTTGGAACTTTTTTACCTGAACAGCTTCTGCAATCTTCTTTTCCATCTCCGTCTTTGCTCTTATCATTTTTACACACTCGGCTATAATCTTTCCATTTATGTCTACATATGTTTGATAGGTTGTTTTTTCCCCCTTAATCCTAGAGGGACAGTTTTCGATTCTTTCTTATTCATATATAGCCGTTCTTGATACAGTATACACCTAGTGCCGAATGTTTCTAAGGCTAGAGGGCACAATTAACTCTTGGGCATATTCATTTATTTTTAAACTGTTTTACTAGTGAATTTCCTCTCGGGTGAAACACTTAGGCTCCAACAACATCCCAGAGCCTGAAAAGAGAAAAAGCAAAGGATGTAATATAAAATCATTCATCTCACTCCAGTGCTTTCACTTTGCACTGACCTGGTGTGTCAGATCTAAGCATCTCAAAGTCCTTGGCAAATGTTAGTTAATGAAGCCTGTAATGTTGGCCGTTACTTTCATACACATTTTCCAGACACAGGAGGTTAAATGACTTGCCAAGGCCATGCTGTGAGTCAGTGGCAGAGAGAGGAATGAGAACAAGGAGGCCTGAATCCCAAACCTCTTTCCTATTAGGCCCCATTTCCCATCGTTTATGGCAGATGCATGTTGGAAATAGGAACATACATTTGTACATTCTCTACACTACCAGTGTTTAATTTTCAGAACAGGAATTTCTCTCTAAGCGCTTTCTATTTTCCCACTAAAGCTTTCTTTTCTATTATTTTAGTCCATTTATCTCAGTAATTAGATACTAAATTGATAGCTTTCTTATAAATTCTTAAGTAAGTGTATTTGATTTTACCTAACATATTTTCTCTCACTTTTGCTTTTCTTCCAACAATAGCTTAATTGATGTCATTTTTTAAAGGAAAAATAAATTATTGAATCTTTTTTAAAAAAAAAACAAAATTTAATTAAGAGATTTAGTTTCTTGGGTAATTGTCCATCTTTGGATCCATCATCTTCACAACTATTGCAATATTAGCTCCATTCCCTTTTTTCTTCCATATTTTACACAGACAAATGGAACGTACAATAGGTAACTCAGGTATTCTATTCAAACTTATTCATCCTGTATTTATTGGATTTTTGCCATCATCTTTTCTTCCCACTGAGTTCCTCTTTCCAATCTGATAGTCTGATTTGTTTGATCATCTTCTGATTCTGACTTCCCCCTGGGGGCCATTCCACTGGTGTAAACCTGTGTAACTTCAGAGAAATCAGTGTTCAGTGAAATCGGTAGTCAGCACTAGTTGAGTATCTAATCTATAATTGCTCCTGCTGTCAATGGGCTTAGACCCATTGTCTGCTCTTTCAGATTCTTCTTTATTTCCCTCAACTTCTTTACAATCTTTGCTTCCTCCTTTTGTCTTTAGTAATGTTCTCATCTCCTCTGAAAGTCTTCAGTAAATGGTGAGGCGTTACCATACTGTTAGAGACATTCTGGTAATGGCTGTACAAAAGGATATGTGGAATTAAATAAAACTTAGAATGGGAAACTGTGCTCAGACTTTAATACCATAAACACCCTCTCTTGGTGTAGTAGATAATTCTTTAGATCTTCAAGATAAGTAGGCTTGGAAGGATTAGCTTTTTATCAGTAAATGTCAATTTCACTCATCACATACAAACAATGAAAGAACATTTCCATTGATTAATCACAGAAATCTAAAGATAGGCCAAGTAAGTAAAATGCTGCTTAAGAACTTAATAGAGTTTGACTTAAGGATATTTAATGTGTATATTTCGATGTGTCAATAATTTGTGTTTTAACAGTTTTATAAAGCTTTAACTTTTTGAATCTCAACATCTACTGTCATTAAATAATTATCTGACACCTCCCTCCCCAATAATTAACCACAACTGTGGAGATTTAACAGATAAAGATAGAAAAAAGTGCTTAAAAATAAATTGATATCCATCAAAATTATTTAAAAACTAAAAATCAAATTCTAGCAAGCCTGAAGATAACCTAGTGGAGGCCACTAAGGAAATCAACACAAATCCAGTGTTGGCAAAACCACTGATGATTACTCATTGGAAAGGTGCCTTGGAAGGTAGTGAGGAAGTGGGTAGATGCATTGGCTTGGACAGCTATTTATGAAAAACAGATGTACACGTTATGATACACAAGAAATCAATCTGAACACATATGGCAGCATTTTCATGGTTATTTAGAATCACAGTCATCCACGAATGATTAATCGAGTCCTTCCCAAAACAGGAGTGCGTAGTCTCTTGTAAAACATAGGACATTTTTGTTTGGTCTTTTCCTCTCCTACTCTTTTTGAATGAAGGCGTGCAGGTACTGTAGTTATGCCCTCCAACACTGGATACAGAAGACTCAGTAAGACTACACATCCCCACAATACCAGACATTCTGGTACTTTCTGGAACAGCGTGACCCCGCCCATGCCAACGTGACCCTGCTCCTGTCAGCGTGACTACACGGAGGATGCCATTTTTAAGAGCACGCCGCCCTGCCCCCACTAGTGTGACCTTGCTCTTCAAAATGGCTTTCTCCATCCATGACACTGAGGAAAACCATGTCTGGCTTCATCTTAGTACGAGACGGACAACAACCATTAGAAAAAGGCAACTGTTTTGCCTAAAACTAGAGGAATTGCCTGCGTACCTGGTAAATGGAAAGAGGAGCTATGGAGACACTGATAGTTCGACACTACAGAATGTAAATAGTAATGATAAGATTTATTTTGTGCTTATTCTTCTCAAACATCAGTTTTGAAAGAGTGAAAATGTGTCATGGGACCTGGAGCAGCTTGTGTAGCTGCCTGGGACTGGCCCATTGGTATAGTTTGTTTCTGCAGCAGCCCTGCTTGAGTTTAAGCATCTGTGAAGTGCCATTTCTCACAAACCCGAAAATCATAGTGAAATGACCTGCTCTGTGAAGGCCGAAGCCACAGGCTGAAATGAAGCATACAAAGCAAAGCTTTGTTCAGCCAAGTTCCAGAGTATCAGACAAGGCTTCCTTCGGACTTCACTTAAATAGCAGGGCTACCTCTGTGTCTCTCCTATATTTGGGGAGTATGGGGTTACCATTCTTTCCTTGCCAGAACCTATGTAGGGGTCCTTCACCTCATTGCAATCACTGACCTATCTTCATAAAGAGCCCTCTTCTGCTCCTCCAATTCCTTTCCTAGCAGAGCCAAAATAATGGAGTGTCCTTATACAGAATACATGATTCTACACGATAGATGTCAAATTCCTCTACTGTGTCAGGACCTTCCAAAACTATCCCTTGAGGAAACTACAAAGCATCCCTGCAATTAAATTTAAATTCCTTTATTGGGTACAGAAACATGAGGGTTTTCCTAAGTAGGACCAGCTATAAAGAATGCCTTGTGAGTAATTACAGGACTTCAGTTGCCAGTGCAGTTCTGATGATGTACACATGTGGCTATCATCCATATCTTTGTTTTTTTTTGTTGTTGTTTTTTTTAGTCTGGGCACTCTTGTTCATTTGCTTTCAAAAAATGCATCCAATCAACTGTTTGTGCTAGTGAAAAGGGTGAAGGTGGGTGAATCTCAAATGGTTTGGCTTCTCAGTTTGCATAAGCATCCAATAGTTTAGGTGCTTATCTGAACCCTGGGCCATGTTCATTCTCTATATAACTGCATGAAGCCAATAGAGTTAGGCCTTGTCTGCATGAGGTATAATTACACCAGTATACTGCCAGTATACCACCCCCACTCTGCCCCCGGTGTGGACACACGTATTCCAATATAAGAGAGGCTTTTTTGCGTGTGTTTAGTGTAAACCCGGTCCTAAGCAGAATAACAAGCTTTAACTTCCAGCTGTTGTACTGAATGACCTATATAACAGGACAACTGCATCCATACTGCGAGATGTAACGATATAACTATATCAGTTTAAAAAACAAACAAACAAAAAAACCCCATCCTCATCCCTAATTGAAATAGTTGTCAATACAAAATGTGTGTGCAGACCAGGACTTGGGAGCACATGCTCCTTTGAAAGTGAATTGGATTTGCGCTCCTATGTCTCTTAAGCATTTTTTTAAATCTTGCGCTATATCTGTAAGAGATCATGATGTGCATCCAAAGCAAATCCATTGTACGATTGTAAACCACTGGGTGAGGGAATGAGGCTGCTTTGTAAAACGATTGCTGTTTCTCTCTTCTGAACAGAAGTGGCTATTGTGTGGTGTGTTGCCTGTATAAATCCAGAACAGGTGTTAGTGAGGATAGACTATATC